>NC_083429.1:10710361-10963217 GCF_020745735.1 Hemiscyllium ocellatum
TCTACCCCTAACATCTGTCCTATACCTTCCACCCCTTAATTTAAAGCTGTGTCCCCTTGTAACAGCTGACTCCATTAGCGGTAAAAGGTTCTCAGTGTCTACCCTATCTAAACCCCTAATCATCTTGTACACCTCTATCAAATCTCCCCTAAACCTTCTTTTCTCCAATGAGAACAGCCCCAAGTGCCTCAGTCTTTCCTCGTACGATTTTCCTACCATACCAGGCAACATCCTGGTAAACCTCCTCTGCACTCGTTCCAATGCCTCCACATCCTTCCTATAGTATGGCGACCAAAACTGCACACAATACTCCAGATGAGGCCGCACCAGAGTCTTATACAACTGCAACATGACCTCAGGACTCCGGAACTCAATTCCTCTGCCAATAAAGCCCAGTACACCATATGCCTTCCTCACAGCACTATTTACCTGGGTGGCAACTTTCAGAGATCTGTGTACATGGACACCAAGATCCCTCTGCTCATCCACACTACCAAGTAGCCTACCATTAGCCCAGTAATCCATCATCTTGTTACTCCTACCAAAGTGAATGACTTCACACTTAGCTACATTGAATTTCATTTGCCACCTTTCTGCCCAGTTTTGCAACTTATCACATCGATGCTGTGCAGTCCTGCCACATCCAGTCATAAATGGATAAAGCAACTCACTGCAGTAGAGTGTCATACACATGTACCCATCCTAAATAATGGAAAAGCCCTGCACATCTGTGGAAAAGACAATGATGTAGTATTCACACCATACTCAGCTAGAAGTATTGAGACTATGATCCACTTCATGTCATCAGGATGCCCACAGAATCACAGATGTCAGTTTTCTAACAATCTCATTCTCTCTATGTGACATGAAGAAACATCTGAACATAATAGATACAACAAAGGCAACGTACAACAAGTCATGTCCCTCGAGAAGCTGTTTCATTCCAGTTCCAAATCTGATATCTATCTGCAATGTGGAAAACTACTATGAAAGGCCCCTTAAGAGAAGAATAATTACAGTATGACCAATATCACCCCCTCAATTCCATCACGACAGTCCAATGGGTGGGAGTTCTTTTTGACAGAGCTGTCAAGCAGCACAAGAATTACCTGTTCAGTGTGATTTCTGATAGCTCCCCATGTGGAGATGGTGCTGTTGTGGGAATGTCACTGGATTACTCATCCAGACCAGGCTAATGCTCTGGCAACGGGTGGAAGTAAAAAACAATTAATAAAATGTCGAGATCTAAAATTTGGTGTCAGTAACAGTGGCCTTGAAGCCAATGTCGATTGTCAACACCAATTTGCTTCCCAAATGTCCGTTCAGGAAGTGAATCACCCGTGCTTCCCTGGTCTGGCTTCAAAGTAACTCCAGACACACAGACATGTGATAAACTCTTCAATGGTCTCTGAAACAGCCAAGCAAGTCCATCAATTGTATCAAATTGCTCCAAGGTCTCAAAGGATAACCCGGACAGAAGAGCTGGCACCAGCCTGGTTATCAGAAAAGGAATGGGAAACACTGTCGACCCTGCAGTGACCTCCTTCCTGACATCTGAGAGATTGTGACAACATTGACAGAATTTCCCCACAGATTGCACAGAAACATCGGGATAGGAGTAGGTCACTCAACACAGTGAGCCTCCCGCATTCTCGTCATGGCCGAGAATCTCCTAATTGAATTTCTCCTACAGCAGACTGAGATATATTGCAAATGAGTCCGTCAACCAAATGTTTGAGATGTTTGCAAATAGCTAGGAACCAAACACATATTCCTGAGATATTCCATGACCCTTCATCTTCAATAAAAGGATCCTTTTATTCCAGTGTTTCCAGTCCAATGGCTCCTTTGCTGAAGCTCGTACACTTTCAGCTGCTTCTTTTTCCTTATTTTCTCCCCCATTTTTCTCTCTGTAACTTAGTGGCCTCCAGCTGGACCCAGGGTTTGGAGCTCAAGCTGAACCCAGTGTGGAGGAGAGTGAGTCCTTACTTACTTCTCCGATGCAAGGACAGGGTGTGAAATTGGCAAATGCTACATCAACAGAGTAAACGTGGATGAGATAGGGCCTAGTAGCAAAAGGTGATGTCTGAGGATTGGAGACATGTTGCTGATTGGATCCTGCACTGGTGCTGATGAAGCGAATAGTGGAAGGCCATCGTGGTAATATAGATGAGGTGGGTCTAGCAGTAAGAGACATGTCTCTGATATTGGAATGGTCTGGCACAGGGGGCAATGAGCCGGTAATGGAGGAGTATCTGCCCAGTGGCAAAGATGGTGCATGAGGATCAGCATCTTCAATGTTGCTGAGGTCTGGTGTAGATGGTGATGTAGCTATCATCGAGGGATTGGGTTGCAAGGGTGGT
Source organism: Hemiscyllium ocellatum (assembly GCF_020745735.1). Lineage (NCBI taxonomy): Eukaryota > Metazoa > Chordata > Chondrichthyes > Orectolobiformes > Hemiscylliidae > Hemiscyllium > Hemiscyllium ocellatum. Next base: position 10,712,725 of record NC_083429.1, read on the forward strand.
CCATGGTGAGGATCTGGCTCACAATCCATCAACACTCTTCAAGCTGTATCCTCTGTTTATTCCATTTTCTTCAATTATTCAAAATGGCACCACTTTGTTGCAACACACGTACGCTTTTCGCTGTATTTATCATGTAAAATAACCTGCTCATAAAATCAACATAAAAAACTTTTACTCACTCTTTCCTGCCAGCTGTTACATTCTGAAACCATGTCCAAATAGTCGCTACAATCCCATAAGATTTGATTTTGCACACTGGGCTTGGGACTTCAGCAAAAACCTTTCTGAAAATCTCCCTCGTAATCTTATCCTCCTGAATCACCTCTCCCTCAGCCTTTCCTGCTCCAAAGTAGATAACCCAAGCTTACCAAGCCTCGCTCCATAGCTGATATTCTGGTGAATCTCCTCTGCACCCGTCCAGTACAATTACATCCTTCCTGTAATCAGGTTCCCAAAACTACACACAGTATTCCTTCTTGGCCTAACCATAGAGTTGTTTACCTCTGACAATGTATATGTTCTTGAATGAAGGCTATTCCCTCTGCCTTCTTAACTAACCTATTAACCTCAGTCAAAAAGTGTGTTGCTGGAAAAGCACAGCAAATCAGCTAGCATCCGAGAAGCGTGAAAGTTGATGTTTCAAGAATAAGGTCTTCATTAGGAATGTGGCCATTATTCCTTAATGAAAAGCTTATGCTCGAAACGTCGACTCTCCTGTTCCTTGGAATCTACCTGGCCGACTGCTTTTCCAGAACTACACTTCGTGATTCTGATCTCAATCATCTGCAGTCCTCACTTTTTCCCTAACTTGTTAACCTGTGCAGTCACATTCAGGGATCTGTAGAGAAACACACTTTGAGCTTCCCAGTGTGCTGCCTTTCATTGTATACCCCTATTTTTGGTTCCTTCTTCCAATGTGCATCACCTCATATTTATCAGGGTTACTTTCCATCTGATCATTCCATCTGTATCCACATGTAACATAAGGCCTTCCTCTTCACTGCCAACCACCCGGCCAATCTTTGTGTCAAACACAAACTTAATCATCACACTCCCCAACAACCCCCCCAACACCCCCCCCACCCCCACCGCCCCCCCCCCCCCCACACACACACACACACACACACACACACACACACATTCACATCTAGATCATTTATAAATGGCACAAATAAAAAGGGACAGGACACTGATCCCTGTGGTACACCAGCAGACACTGTTCTCCAGTTACACAAACAGCCTTCCGACACCACCCTCTGTCTCTTGCCACTAAGACAATGTTTCAAGTAACACACTAAGTTACCCATGATATCATGATTATTTTTAATAATCAGTTTTCCATATGTGGCTTTGTTGAAAAACCATATAAACAACATGCTCAAAATAAAACAATATATTTCACTTACCCCGATGATGTCATGCTCACTATCCCTGATCAAACCTTGCCTCTCTGAATGAAGATCAATTTTCTCCTTTCCTGTTTTCTTCAATACTTGACCTAACACTGATCTACTACTGACTGGTCTACAATTCCCAGGTCTATTTCCACCACCCTTCCCATAAAGTGGGACCAAATTAGTTGTCCTCCAGTCATCAGGCATCTCCAACTTCCCTGTGGCTAGATTCGATTTAAATATTTGAGTCAGATCCTTTTGTCCTTTGTGTCCAACAGCAGCCTGAGATACAACTCACCCAGACCTGGCGATCATTCCAATTTTCTACCAACCAAAGCCTCCAATCCTGGCTCGCATCTTATATTAATCTGTTCAAGAGCTTCCCAATACATCTCCTGCATCCTTCGTTCTCCCAAGTGAAACAGATATGGAGCTCTCATGTAACAATTGATCAATGTTCTCCAGCTTCACACACAGAGTCCCCCCTTGGTCTCTAATAGGCCCTAATTGTTTCCTGGTTATTCTGTTCTGATTAAGGTATGTGGAGAACATCTTGGGATTCTCCCTAACCTTGCCTGGCAGCCCTTCTCTATACCCCTGTGCCAGTCCGTCTCTCTGTGGAAATTTCTAAGCTTCACTGCAATCTCCTTTCATTTTGTCAATCACTGGAGAATAAAAACTGAACTTCTCCATCAGTTAACATAGCCTCTAATAAGATGGACATGAAAGTAACTGTATAATTTGTCGGTAATTTCCTAGCTCTCTGCAAGAAATTATCTTGTGTGGATATTCCCCATTCCACACGTGTCTTTGCCTTCACTTTCCCATCAAGCATTGAGAGAAGCGTTTGGTCATCCTACTGTTTCTTGTCAGTTTGCATTCTTGTTCTTTTTTGATTTTCTTATCAGTTCATTGATCCTCCTTTGCTGGGTCCCAGATATTTCTGAGTCTATTGCTTACCGCAATTTCTGGAATTTTTTTGAGCTGCTTCCTTTGATCTAATGTAACGTTTAACTTATTTTGTTAACTACTGGCAAGTCACATAACCCTTTTGCTGCTTGCCCTGTGGTGGATATGTATGTATTGTACATGTTACAGTGTGTTTATAAACAACAACCATTGCCTGTCTGCCAGTAGATCTTTTTCATGTACTTCTCCAATTCACTGAAGCTAATTTGCCCCTCATACATTCATCACGTGCATGAATCAGGTTTATAAACGCAATTTCAAATAAAATCTTTTGTATTCAGACATCATATAAAATTTAATACATTATGATTAATATTCCAAGCACCTCCTTTACAGCAGTGTTTTCAATTAGCTCTTCTGATCACATAATATCAATTCCAAAACTGCCTGACCTCTACCTCAGTGCTCAACATACTGTTAAAGGAAACCATCTCAGACATGGTCATGAAATACATTTTTCCAAGCATTAGCATTCACATAGATTAGCACAGTTTTGATCAGCTTGAAGCTGGTCATTATCACTGTAGTACCCACAAACCTACATATATATTTCCCTGTTTTATAACATAACCAACCTCTGTATTGCAGCTTTCGCTTTCATATATAACTTCCATCAATGTTTGCTTCCCCTTGCTGTTTCTAAGCTCCACCTTACCAGGTTCTGTGGAATCTGAGCGATGTGGCCTCTGGGGAAATTAATTTTAGATTCATGTGAGACATTTTGTGAGGCTTTTGAGGATGTTGAAATAATCCCGTCACGTTTTACGTTCTTCTCAAGTGTCATTGTGCTTTTTTTCACTGGATCTTCCATTATGCTGGTGGAGAAGAGAAGGACAATGGTCTGACAGCGATGCTGTGCATTTCCTCCAGACAGATGAGACTGCTCTAAACTTGGTGGGAACCTTACAGCCGGCTGGTAAAGTTTTGTTGCTGCTGTACAGTATCCTAGTGAGATCACATCTGGAGTCTGGTGTACTCATTTAGTCTCCTCATTGAAGAAAGGATATTATTATATTGGAAGCAACTCAGAGATGGTTCCCTCAACAGATTGCTTCAATGAAGGTGTTAACTTATAAGGAAAGGATGATCGGGTTGATCCAGTAGCCAATAGAGTTTATGAGAATGAAAGATGATCATATTTTTACATAGAACACTGGAAGGAGTCAACAAAAGAAGACAATTACACAGTCAATAGAGGAATCCATTCCACTTCACCAGCCTGTTACACAGGAACAGCAGAAGGATATTCAAGCCATCGAACCTATTACAACAGAACAGGATGAGGCTGTTCAGCCCCTGGAGCCTGATATACAGTTACAGGAGGAGACCAATCAGCTCCTCGATCCTTAAACACTAGACCCAGAGTCGTCTGTGCAGCGCCTGCATCCTGTTACACAGCAACAGGATCAGTCCATTCAGCCTCCTCAAGTCTGTAACATAGGAAATGTGGGCAGCACGGTGGCACATTGGTTAGCACTGCTGCCTCACAGCGCCTGAGACCCGGGTTCAATTCCCGACGCAGGCGACTGACTGTGTGGAGTTTGCACGTTCTCCCCGTGTCTGCGTGGGTTTCCTCCGGGTGCTCCGGTTTCCTCCCACAGTCCAAAGATGTGCGGGTCAGGTGAATTGGCCATGCTAAATTGCCCGTAGTGTTAGGTAAGGGGTAAATGTAGGGGTATGGGTGGGTTGCGCTTCGGCGGGTCGGTGTGGACTTGTTGGGCCGAAGGGGCCGTTTCCACACTGCAAGTAATCTAATCTAATGTAATTGGAAGATACTGGAAGAGGTCATTCAGCATGAGAATTAGAAAAGGGGATAAAATTATTTGAGACTTGTTGTGGAAAAAGAAGAGTTCATTCACACATGTAACTGTTATATGGCAAACTATTGAGAATTAAAGGAAACTGTGAGAATCAATTATTAATTAATTAACAACAGGGGATTTGCAAAGTCAAAATGGAATACATCAGAATCAACATTGTCTCTTAAAGAATTTATTTGTGCGTGTTCTTTAAATATGTGACAAGCAAAGTAGACAATAGGGACCTGGAGGTATAAAGTATCTGGAATTTGAGAAAGCATTGATTAAAGCGCTGCACAAAAGATTAAGCTGAAAAATAAGGGGGCATGGATTTCGGAAGAAGTTATTCGCTTGGATAGAGGGCTAGTGAGCCAACAAAATATAGAGAGATGGAATAGATGTTTCGTTTATTGGTTGGCACCTTTTGGGATTCTATCGTGTTCAGACCACATGACCCGACTATTTCCCATCTATTGTATTTCTTGGATGAGGAGATAGAAAACACGTCATCCACATTTTCATCCGATACTAAAACAGGTGGCAAAGTAGGTTGATGCAATGACGATGTAGAACATTTACAAATGAAAATAAACAGTTTAGATGAATGGGCCAACATCGTGCAGATAAAATTTAATGCAGATCATGACGGGATTATCCATTTAGATCAGAGGAATCGAACTTGTTTTGGAAATGGAGAGCAACTTCAGGGTGCTTCTGTGCAGAGGGATCGGGGTGTACTTGTGCATATCACAGAAGGCCCACATGCAGGTACAGCAGGGAATGAGAAAGGCAAATGCAATTTCAGCACTTTCTTCTAACCGAACCGAATATAAAGGAAGGGAAGAATTGCTGCAGATCTGCAAGGTATTAGTGAGACTATAACTGGCGTACTGTGTACACCTCTAGCGCCCTGACTGCAGAGGGATGCAGTTACAATGAAGGCAGTTCAGAACAAATTCATTAGATTGATTCCAGAGATGAATTTGTCTTTTGAAGAGTGTTTGAGCAGTTCAGGCCGATACACTCTGGGTTTGGAAGAATGAGAGGAAACATCATTGACGCCTGGAGGATGTTAACGTTGATTGACAATGTCGGTGTGGAGTGGATATTTCCTCATGTGGGGCAAACTAGAACAAGAGATCATAGTTTTAGGATTAGGCAGAACAGATTTAAAACAGGTGTGAGGAGAACTTCCTTCTCACAAAGGGTTGTGAATCTGTGTAATTCACTGTCCCAGAGTGCAGTGAGTGCTGGGATATTGAGTAAATGATGGGATGGGGAGAGCGTGCAGGAAAGTGGGACTGAGGCCACGTTGACATCAGCCATGATTGTATTAAATGGTGGAGAAGGCCCGCAGGGCTGGATTGTCGACTGATGCTCCTCGTTCTTATTCAGTCCTTCAACTGTGAACACCAGAATGGGTGAGAACTGGTTATCAAACAGCAAGCAGGCACTCCGGATAAATCAGTCTAAATCAGTTTGACAGAGCATAGTGAATGGAGTCACACTGTGACCAGCGCTGATTACTCAGCTCTTTACAACCTATATCAATGATCAGGAGGAGCTGAATAGATGTACTGCAACTAAGTTTGGTCATGACACTAAGTTGGCCAGACATTAAGTTATCAAGAGAATGTGGAGAGTCTCAAAATTGATATTGACAGGTAAAGTCAATGAATAATAGTTTACCAGGTGGAATATAACTGAATATACAACTTGCAATCTGTTTCAGGAAGTTTGAAAGGCAGTATGATCCTGTAATGGAGACGGATTACAGGGCTGAGTGAAACAGTGTGTTCTGGAGGTATCACTCTGGCACGTTCAGACATGGGAAATGCTGATCCATCACCGTTCACAGTGGTACTTATGCTGTCAGTACAAACGGGATGTTTTGATGCAGTTGGTGGGTGGTGCGGAGTGGTGAGGGGGAGGGTGTTTTCAACTGTGTACAAAGGGCCTTTATCTGAGATTCCATCCTTTCTTTCCAAATGGACATCTTCGGACTATGAGAATGGCTGTTTCTGAATGAAGAGGCTGGGGCTGCTGCCAGGACAGTGGACATTCACCAACATGATGTACTGTGCATGGGCACACTGCAACGTTAATGAGGTGAGAGTTCCTTCAGTTCCTCTAGCTCTCCTCATTGACATGGGACCCCACACAGCTTGGTACCCCATCGGGAATCCCACTATACTGGGATACACCCTGCTGATGAGAAAACATTCACCTCATTCACCACATATATCCTCCATCACGGAACGGTGACACTGATGCTGAGATACTGGAATATGATGGATATGTCACCCACTCCTGCCTGGAACGTTCTGGATCATAGAAGCTGAATAAGCAGTGACCCCTAACAGCCACTGGCAGCACCGTCCTCTCCCTGGTGTGAAGATGCAGATCGTGTTGAAAGAGTTAACACCGCTCTGTGACCAGCTCCTTGTTCAGTTATGGGCCTCTAACACTCTGCTCCTGGGTTAAGTGTCCCTTGGGAAGCTGGTCTTGGAAAACCCGGAGAGGATACAGCAGATCCCTTTCCCCATACACACTCACTCCGTGGTTTCAGTGCTTCCCCTCTCTGCAGTCTGCTCCATTTTTTTTTTGAGTTACACACCCAGATGCTGTAACTGCAGTACCCATGCTCCATCCAGATTTGGATCACAAAATACTCAGGTGTCCCTGAATGTCTGAGGCAGCTCACAGCACAACCTCCTGCAAACTATCCCCAGCATCTCCATTAACTTTTCAATAACAGGACACAAACAGAAGCCCCTCAGCTGCAAGTGTTATGGACCAGACTAGACCCCCTCAACATATTTTCCTTTTTTAAAACATAGATGTTAACTGGTGCTCCAGATGTGTTGTGACTGTTCAACACTCTCCACATTAAGCAAAATGCAATCAATTAAAATGCTCTAGGTCAAACACAATCAAAGAGAAGAGCAAATGGGGATAGCTTCTCTATTTAAACACTAATGCAAACAATAGATACAGTACCTTCTACTAATTAACTGTTCTAATACAGGAACATCCCATAAATATGCCTCTTGACAAAAAGGTAAATTCATACACAAATCTTACGTGCAGTTCTCCAATCCAGGAGAAATTAACTTCAAGAGAGTTTTCAGAGAGAAGAGCAGATCAGGATCATGTACTGAAACTTCCAACCCTTCTGGGATCACCAGCAGCTTGTGAATGCTGCAACTAAAAACAAAACGAGAAGACTTGTTCTGGGAGGGCTGTTCACTGCCCTTCCATTGTTAACACCATTTTAATAAAACCTAAAGGCCTCCTCAGTTATTTACTTCTGCCATTTCCAGGCGGCAGTTCAGCATCTATGTCTGTAAGACCTCTCTTCAAAGAAAACCCATGAGAGAATAAGCTTTTTAAAGTGACAGTATAGTCATAATCCACACTTTGAAAAAAATTGAACCATCAATATACAACGATAGCCTCATTTTAAACCCCTTATTCTTATTGTTACAGTGGACTACAATACGTACATATTGCATTGACACTAAGCATGCAACCATTCACAACTCCATTCTATTTCAGTCCGTTTACTCCAGTCAAAAGACGCCTCTGCCTTTCTTCATCCAAGTCTTGACACGTTATCAGCAAGTACGGTTTCTCGTCCTGTCACCTGTATAACTTGTACATTGAATGGCAACAACAATAAATGCTATCTGAACAGACTGGAAGTTTTCTCTTTAAATTTCTCCAAAAATATTTAGGTGTTATGATCAGTATTTCGGTTTGTCTCAGACAAGTTGTTGGCAACTTAAATACTGAAATGTTTTAACGCCAACACCAAGCTCGAGGCCTCCTTCCCAATTGTGAAATATTTCTGTTGATGGTTTCAATGGACACTCCGACGACACGTTACATAATTGAGCAAATCTCATCTCTCCAATCGTCCTTCTGAATGACATATCTCCTCATGTCTCGGCTTAAAAATTTACATGTTTCTGTACTTCTTAATGCTGCAATGTCTTTAGCTGCTACTACACCAGTAAAACTTACTTTCACAGGTATATGTTTGAAGAAGATCTTGCACAATCCTCTCAATCCCTCACAGAAGCCAAACTTTGATTTATGGACCAGCTGATAATCATCAGTCATTTCCGATTCTAATCTTGCCATTTTAACTCTCTGCTCTTCCACACGAGTTCTCGTGACTACAGGGAGTGAATTTTTGAACTCCTCCCAAGTAAGAATCTCTCGAAGAGTGCCATAGGTTTGCTCGGATTTTAATGCCCTTACCCACCTTTCAAAATTACTTAGTTTGATTCTTTCAAACTCAATGTACATTTAACCAGGGTCGCTATTTTAGATTCCTAAAACAATGTCTGTGGGCTTCTGGCCCAATCACATATGAACTTCAGGTATGTTTCTTCACCTCCTAATTCTGGTCAGATACCTCCTCCGATTGGGATCCAAATATCTCACTCCTTATATCTACCAGCTTTGTTTGGATCAACGAAATTGATATGATCATTGGTCAGTGCATTCGTTTAGCCACTTTCTCAAATGAAATTAAAAAGGCTTTCGCATCCTTCTCATCAAATGTAGACAATTAGATTAGACTTACAGTGTGGAAACAGGCCCTTTGGCCCAACAAGTCCACACCGACCCGCCGAAGCGCAACCCACCCATACCCCTACATATTACCCCTTACCTAACACTACGGGCAATTTAGCTTGGCCAATTCACCTGACCCGCACATCTTTGGACTGTGGGAGGAAACCGGAGCACCCGGAGGAAACCCACGCAGACACGGGGAGAACGTGCAAACTCCACACAGTCAGTCGCCTGAGTCGGGAATTGAACCCGGGTCTACAGGCGCTGTGAGGCAGCAGTGCTAACCACTGTGCCACCGTGCCGCCCACAATGCCTACATATATTTAACCAGATCCTCATCAGACCTTTGGTTACCATAGGTTTGCTCCTCCTCACTATCCTCCGTGTCAGCCTACCATCTACCTTCATCTCTGCCTTCTAAGTCGACTACGCTCTCAAATTGTTAACTTTTGACGTTGGAGTCTCTCTCTTTCTACATTTCTTTTTTTTCTGTCTTTCTTCTTTCTCTCTTTACTTTTAATTCTACTTTTAAACATATTTCAAAATGTTTCAATTGCTATTAGTGTTCAAGCTGCCTCATCTACAATTGAATTCTATCCATTTCCAAAGATTCTGATGGTGTTTCCACAAAAATTAAAATGCCAAGCTAAAACTGTATCATCTCTCCTTTTCTCACAGAGGGTTGTTGTGGATTGATGGGCCCAATGGCCTGTTTCCACACTGTAGGAATTAACGTTCTCAACCCAATTTGGAATTGTCGATTTCGAATCAGGCAAGAGTGCCCAGTTTGCTATGGATCAGTCCAGACTGCCTTAAATACTTTAAGATGGTAGCCTGGACGCTAACCTTGTCTTATAGTAAAGGTAGGTGTGAAATGGGTGTTCCAGATGTGATTCAGCTGGTCAAAGCACACAGTTTAAAGCAAAACACAATTTATTTAAGCACTCTAATAAAAGCACATATAAAAAAGAAGAGGGATGTAGATTAACTTAACGACTGGAAATCTGAACAGAGTAATAGATACAGTACCTTCTACTAATGAACTGTTCCAATGTACTAACATCCCATAAACTCATCCCTTGGCAAAAAGACACGTCCAAGGCCAGTCAGTCTTGCATGCAGTTCCCCAATCCAGGAGCAAATAGCATCAAGACAGATTTCAGAGAGAATAACAGCTCGGGATCATTTGCTGAAGCATGAAACCCTTCTCCCACCCCAGGCACCTGGTGATTGTTACAACTCAGAAAAACTGGAAAGCCTGGTCTGTGCCTGCTGACCATTGTTATCACGATTTAAAAATGAATCCTAAAAGCGTCCTACGTTATTTACTTCAGTGGGTTGCAGTAGGCAGTTCGACCTTTAAGATCGCCCTTCAAAGAAAAGGAGCAAATCACCTTTCTAAAGTGACAGCATTGTCAGAGATGTAAGACACCTGGTCCTTTAAAATAATACTCAAGGGGCTTTCTTGTGTTACTGACCAAATGACCAACTCAGAGGGACAAACACAGAAGTCATACGTTCAGTGGACAGGCACAGATCACCTTTCAAAGATGTGAGTCAAAACTGCTGAAACCCCTATCCAAAATGGAGCACCACATGGGACACATTGGGAAGTGTGTGACTCTCACAAAGCGCAGCCCCCACTCCCTCCACTCCAACTCCAACCTCACCATCAAACTGGCAGACAAGGGAGGCGCAGTGGCAGTTTGGCGCACCGATCTTTACACCCTGAAGCTAGACGTCAATTCGCGGAGACCTCCTCCTACTGCCCCCTTGACCATGACCCCACCTCCCACCACCAAACCATAATCTCCCAGACCATCCATAACCTCATCTCATCAGGGGATCTCCCATCAACCACCTCCAAACTCATAGTCACACAACCCCGCACTGCCCAATTCTACCTCCTACCCAAAATCCACAAACCCAACTGACCCGGCCGACCCATTGTCTTAGCCTTTTCCTGCCCCACGGAACTCATCCCTACATACCTCGACACTGTCCTGTCCCCCTTAGTCCAAGAAAACCCCACCCCTTCCACCTCCTCCAAGATTTTCGCTTCCCTGGTCCCCAACGCCTTATCATCACGATGGACATCGAGTCCCTATACACTTCCATTCGCCATCACGAAGGCCTCCAAGCCCTCAGCTTCTTCCTCTCCGCTGAACAAACCAGTACCGTTCCACTGATGTCCTCCTTTGACTGACTGAACTGGTCCTCACTTTTAATAATTTCTCCTTCCAATCCTCCCACTTCTTCCAAACCAAAGGAGGAGCCATGGGCACCCATATGGGCCACAGCTATGCCTGCCTCTTCGTCGGATATGTGGAACAGTCCATTTTCCGCAGCTACACTGTCACTAACACCCACCTTTTCCTCCGTTACTTCGATGATTGTATTGGCGCTAACTCGTGCTCCCACGAGGAGGCTGAACAGGGCATCCACTTTACTAAAACCTTCTGCCCCGACCTCAAAATTTACTTGGACCGTCTCAGAATCCACTTTCCCCTTCCTAGACCTCTCCATTTCTAACTCGGGCATTCGACTCAACACAGACATTTACTAAAAAACCTCCCGAAACCCACAGCTAACTAGATTACACCTCCTCCCACCCTGCCCCCTGGAAAAGCACCATCCCATACTCCTAATTCCTTCGCCTCTGCCGCATCTGCTCCCAGGAGGACCAATTCCACTACAGAATAGCCCAAATGACCTCCTTCTTCAAAGACCGCAATTTCACCTCTGATGTGGTCGACGATGCTCTCCACCGTATCTCGTCCACTTCCCGCAGCTCCGCCTTTAAACCCGCCCCTCTAGTTGCCACCAGGACAGAACCCCACTGGTCCTCGCCTTCCACCCCAGCAGATACATCGTATCATCCTCTGTCATTTCCACCACCTCCAAACAGACATCACCACCAGTGATATTTTTCCCTCAACTATCGGCGTTCCAGAGAGACCACTCCCTCTGCGACTCCCTCGTCAGGTCCACACCACCCACCAAGTAAAAAAATGAGGTCTGCAGATGCTAGAGATCAGAGCTGAAAATGTGTTACTGGTTAAAGCGCAGCAGGTCAGGCAGCATCCAAGGAATACGAAATTCGACGTTTCGGGCATAAGCCCTTCATCACACCACCCACCAACCCAACCTCCACCCTGGCACCTTCCCCTGAAACCGAAAGAAGTGCAAAACTTGCGGCCACACCTCCACCTCACCTCCCTCTAAGGCCCCAATGGATCCTTCCATATCCGTCGCAAATTCACCTGCACCTCCACACACATCATTTACTGTATCCGCTGCACCCGATATGGTTTCCTCTACTTTGGGGAGACAGGCCACCTACTTGTGGAACATTTCAGGGAACATCTCTGGTACAGCCGCACCAACCAACCCAACCGTCCCGTGGCTGAATACTTTAACTCCCCCTTCCACTCTGCCAAGGACATGCTTGGCCTCCTGCATCGCCAGACCCTGGCCACACGATGCCAGAAGGAAAAGCGCCTCATTGTCCACCTAGGAACTCTCCAACCACACGGGATGAATGCTGAATTCTTCACCTTCCTCATTTCGACTCCCTCCACCTTATCTCAGTCCCAACCCTCGGATTCAGCATTGCCCACTTGAGCTGCAATCTTCTTCCAGACCTCACCACCTCTACCCCCTCTCTGGCCTATCACCCTCATCCTCACCTCCTTCCACCTCTTGTATTCTCAGCGCTCCTCCACCAAATACCCCCTACCTTTTATCTCAGCTCGCTTGGCACAACCAGCCTCATTCCTGAAGAAGGGCTTATGCCAGAAACATTGATTCTCCTGCTCCTCGGATGCTACCTGGTCTGCTGCGTTTTTCCAGCACCACACTTTTCAACTCTGGTCTCCAGCATCTGCAGTCCTCACTTTCTCCTGGTTGATCATACACCGGAAAGAGAACAACAGCCTAACACGCACGGCCCTGTCCATGGAGCACCACAAGGGACTCTTCAGGAAGTGAACAACAACCCGACACAAACCACCTTTCCCCATTCTTGGAACACCACATGGTACACACCAGGAAGTGAACAGCAGCCTCACACACACCAATTCATTGTCTCTGAGCTTCACAATGTCAGCACTAGATACACTAGGGAGCCAATAACCAAGGCCAGGGAAAGATGCAGAGGGACAGATAGATTCACCTTAAAGACAGAAACAGACAGTTAATTAACTGAGAGCGTATTATGGAAATATGCAGAAAAAGGGCGGCACGGTGGCACAGTGGTTAGCACTGCTGCCTCACAGCGCCTGAGATCCGGGTTCAATTCCCGACTCAGGCGACTGACTGTGTGGAGTTTGCACGTTCTCCTCGTGTCTGCGTGGGTTTCCTCCGGGTGCTCCGGTTTCCTCCCACAGTCCAAAGATGTGCGGGTCAGGTGAATTGGCCATGCTAAATTGCCCGTAGTGTTAGGTAAGGGGTAAATGTAGGGGTATGTGTGGGTTGCGCTTCGGCGGGTCGGTGTGGACTTGTTGGGCCGAAGGGCCTGTTTCCACACTGTAAGTAATCTAATCTAATCTAAGACTGGGTAGTGGGACTAACTGGAGGATTAATCCCTTAGAGTAAAAAATTATAAGAATGAGAACATTGAATAAAGGTATTTTCAGATCAGCTGAAATGGTTTCTGACATCAAATTCTGAATCGTTTTCACAGAACACTTCAAACAACAGGAACTGGGACAAGACCAACATAGAGAGCTGTGCAGGCCATGTTAGTGCATTGTTCAGTAAACTGTATTATCTGCTTAGCATAAGGAGTATTGCAAAACTTTACTGTCATATGGGAATGATGCACACATCAAATACATACAGTAGGGGAAGATTTCTTTCTCCATTGTTACAGGAAATATGTGTGTGTGTGTGTGTGTGTGTGTGTGTGTGTGTGTGCTGGGGGGGGGGGGGGCGTGCATTTAAGGTGGTTGAATGTGAAAATCATTGCTTGAGAGAAAATATACTTCAAAGAAACGAGGTTAAAATGACCAACGGGCAGGGATTTGGAAAATTGAGACAGAGAGACTGAGGGAAGTTTCATGGGCAGATGAGTTAAAGTGTTAGAGAATATTAAAATAAAGGCATTTCCACACACAATAGTGATATAGATCAGCGTGCACAAATGGAGGACAGATGGATGGAATTTTAGTGTGAGTTCGAATCAGATTTTTTTCTGCGGGTTATAACCTGAGAGTGTCAGCAGCAGATTGTTGTCATCATTAAGTCTGTATTTCACAGCTCAAGGTTCAAACAACAGATGGGTTAAGCCAGTGAAGTACATTCTGGAGCAGTGAGTAGTAAAATTTAATAATGGTCAGGGCATCGTGTCAGGAATCAGCTCATGGCCAAAGGGATCACCAAAGTTGTGATTCGTGTGTGAGAAACACCCCCTTCAAGTTCCCCTCCAAGCCAATCACCACTCTGACTTGGAAATATACCGGTGTTCCTTCACAGTCGTTTGGTCAGAGTCCTGGAAGTCCCTCCCTACTGGCATTGTGGGTCATCCCACTTCATCTGGACTGAGGCAGGAAGGAAGGAAGTTCACCATCACCTTCTCAAGGGCAAATAGAGCTTGGGTGTGAATACTGACCAGCGGAAAGGTATACAGACCACAGCAGTGCATTGCTCTGTAAACCAGGAGTAGTTACACTCCCAGCATGTAGAGCTGTGTCCACCACACCAGTGCATTGATCTGTAAACCAGGTGCAGTTATCCACCCAGCATGTGGGACTGTGTACACCAACCCAGTGTATTTCTCAGTAACACTGTGTTACATCACTGACCTGCGTGGGGAAACTTGTAGCCCATGCTGGTAGTGACAGGATGTGCAGCTCCCATCCATTTACAGCTCCATATCTCCATTGTACCATGACACGGGGGTGCTGTGGTTCTGAACATCACTGCCAGAGAGAGAGAGAGAGAGACGGCAGGGCAATCAATTTAAATACCAACAAAAAAAGAGGATTTGAGGAAAAAGAGGAAGGGAGATGAGACAATTTCATAGAAAATCACAGGTTTCAGAATGCTGAAATGAAGATATTTCCACAGAACCCTGCAACATGAGCCATTATTCTCAGGAATGAATTATAAACGGGATATTAGAGTGAATTCAAATGATGGAGTTTTGGATGAATATTTGCCCTGCAGTTTTGTGACTAGGACGAAATCATCAGATTGTTCGCCTTATTGGGCTGAATCTAACAATAGTAAAAAATGAGGTCTGCAGATGCTGGAGATCACAGCTGCAAATGTGTTGCTGGTCAAAGCACAGCAGGCCAGGCAGCATCTCAGGAATAGGGAATTCGACGTTTCGAGCATAAGCCCTTCATCAGGAATAAGAGAGAGAGAGCCAAGCAGGCTAAGATAAAAGGTAGGGAGGAGGGACTAGGGGGAGGGGCGATGGAGGTGGGATAGGTGGGAGGAGGTCAAGGTGAGGGTGATAGGCCGGAGTGGGGTGGGGGCGGAGAGGTCAGGAAGAGGATTGCAGGTTAGGAGGACGGTGCTGAGTTGAGGAAACCGACTGAGACAAGGTGGGGGGAGGGGAAATGAGGAAGCTGGAGAAATCTGAATTCATACCTTGTGATTGGAGGGTTCCCAGGCGGAAGATGAGGTGCTCCTCCTCCAGCCGTCGTGTAGTTGCGTTCTGCCGGTGGAGGAGTCCAAGGACCTGCATGTCCTCGGTGGAGTGGGAGGGAGAGTTAAAGTGTTGAGCCACGGGGTGATTGGGTTGGTTGGTTCGGGCGGCCCGGAGGTGTTCTCTGAAGCGTTCCGCAAGTAAGCGGCCTGTCTCACCAATATAGAGGAGGCCACATCGGGTGCAGCGGATGCAATAGGTGATGTGTGTGGAGGTACAGGTGAACTTGTGGCGGATATGGAAGGATCCCTTGGGGCCTTGGAGGGAAGTGAGTGTGGAGGTGTGGGCGCAAGTTTTACATTTCCTGCGGTTGCAGGGGAAGGTGCCGGTGGTGGAGGTTGGGTTGGTGGGGGGTGTGGATCTGACGAGGGAGTCACGAAGGGAGTGGTCCTTGCGGAACGCTGATAGGGGAGGGGAGGGAAATATATCCTTGGTGGTGGGGTCCGTTTGGAGGTGGCGGAAATGGCGGCGGATGATACGTTGTATGCGGAGGTTGGTGGGGTGGTAGGTGAGAACCAGTGGGGTTCTGTCTTGGTGGCGGTTGGAGGAGCGGGGCTCAAGGGCGGAGGAGCGGGAAGTGGAGGAGATGCGGTGGAGGGCATCGTCGATCACTTCTGGGGGAAATCTGCGGTCCTTGAAGAAGGAGGCCATCTGGGCTGTGCGGTGTTGGAATTGGTCCTCCTGGGAGCAGATGCGGCGGAGACGAAGGAATTGGGAATATGGGATGGCGTTTTTACAGGGGGCAGGGTGGGAGGAGGTGTAGTCCAGGTAGCTGTGGGAGTCAGTCGGTTTATAATAGATGTCTGTGTTGAGTCGGTCGCCCGAGATAGAAATGGAAAGGTCTAGGAAGAGGAGGGAGGAGTCTGAGACAGTCCAGGTGAATTTCAGGTCGGGATGGAAGGTGTTAGTAAAGTTGATGAACTGTTCAACCTCCTCGTGGGAGCACGAGGCAGCGCCGATACAGTCATCGATGTAACGGAGGAAAAGGTGGGGGGTGGTGCCAGTGTAGTTGCGGAAGATGGACTGTTCCACAAATCCTACGAAGAGGCAGGCATAGCTGGGGCCCATGCGGGTGCCCATGGCAACTCCTTTAGTTTGGAGGAAGTGGGAGGATTGACTCAAAGCCCTCCGCTTCTTCCTTTCCCGCCGCACCAACCAGTACCCTTCCACTGACACCCTCCTTCGACTGACTGAACTGGTCCTCACCCTGAATAACTTCTCTTTTCAATCCTCCCACTTCCTCCAAACTAAAGGAGTTGCCATGGGCACCCGCAAGGGCCCCAGCTATGCCTGCCTCTTCGTAGGATATGTGGAACAGTCCATCTTCCGCAACTACACTGGCACCACCCCCCACCTTTTCCTCCGTTACATCGATGACTGTATCGGCGCTGCCTCGTGCTCCCACGAGGAGGTTGAACAGTTCATCAACTTTACTAACACCTTCCATCCCGACCTGAAATTCACCTGGACTGTCTCAGACTCCTCCCTCCTCTTCCTAGACCTTTCCATTTCTATCTCGGGCGACCGACTCAACACAGACATCTATTATAAACCGACTGACTCCCACAGCTACCTGGACTACACCTCCTCCCACCCTGCCCCCTGTAAAAACGCCATCCCATATTCCCAATTCCTTCGTCTCCGCCGCATCTGCTCCCAGGAGGACCAATTCCAACACCGCACAGCCCAGATGGCCTCCTTCTTCAAGGACCGCAGATTTCCCCCAGAAGTGATCGACGATGCCCTCCACCGCATCTCCTCCACTTCCCGCTCCTCCGCCCTTGAGCCCCGCTCCTCCAACCGCCACCCCACTGGTTCTCACCTACCACCCCACCAACGTCCGCATACAACGTATCATCCGCCGCCATTTCCGCCACCTCCAAACGGACCCGACCACCAAGGATATATTTCCCTCCCCTCCCCTATCAGCGTTCCGCAAGGACCACTCCCTTTGTGACTCCCTCGTCAGATACACACCCCCCACCAACCCAACCTCCACCACCGGCACCTTCCCCTGCAACCGCAGGAAATGTAAAACTTGCGCCCACACCTCCACACACACTTCCCTCCAAGGCCCCAAGGGATCCTTCCATATCCGCCACAAGTTCACCTGTACCTCCACACACATCATCTATTGCATCCGCTGCACCCGATGTGGCCTCCTCTATATTGGTGAGACAGGCCGCTTACTTGCGGAACGCTTCAGAGAACACCTCCGGGCCGCCCGAACCAACCAACCCAATCACCCCGTGGCTCAACACTTTAACTCTCCCTCCCACTCCACCGAGGACATGCAGGTCCTTGGCTCCTCCACCGGCAGAACACAACTACACGACGGCTGGAGGAGGAGCGCCTCATCTTCCGCCTGGGAACCCTCCAACCACAAGGTATGAATTCAGATTTCTCCAGCTTCCTCATTTCCCCTCCCCCCACCTTGTCTCAGTCGGTTCCCTCAACTCAGCACCGCCCTCCTAACCTGCAATCTTCTTCCTGACCTCTCCGCCCCCACCCCACTCCGGCCTATCACCCTCACCTTGACCTCCTTCCACCTATCCCACCTCCATCACCCCTCCCCCTAGTCCCTCCTCCCTACCTTTTATCTTAGCCTGCTTGGCTCTCTCTCTCTTATTCCTGATGAAGGGCTTATGCTCGAAACGTCGAATTCCCTATTCCTGAGATGCTGCCTGGCCTGCTGTGCTTTGACCAGCAACACATTTGCAGCTGAATCTAACAATAATTTGTCTCAGTTACATTTTCATTGAGTGTGACAGAGGAATTGTCTGCATGAGGCCTATCTAGTTTCCTGATGCTATCCTATTGAACTCACCTCATTAACTATCCCCCCAACCCATGGTGTCCCTCTCATTCAATGCCAGCCAATTCCCCCAACTATCATGGCTGGAGGTGCTAAATATTCCCGGGATGCCCCTGGATATTCTGTGATCCCGGGCACTCGTGCCAGCTTTAAAAGGCCAATAACGCACACGGTTGAGCTTTCTCACTTCAGAGCTGCCCTGCACAGTTTACCCTGAGCATGGCAGATAAGGAGAAATTACACCACGATTTGCCGAAAGGAGCACGGAGATCCTGGTACAGAGGGGGACCATTCTCTTCCCAGAGTGGGCCTCACCACCAGACCCACCGCGCATGGTCTGAGCTCACCACCCAGCTCAGTGCAATGTCTGCGGTCTGAAGAAATGTCCTGCAATACTGGGCAAGCATCAATAACCTTCCCCGCTCTGTCAGGACAAGGGTCACTGTATTCTTTCTGCTCCCTCACATTCACTGTATATCTGATATAGCACCAACCTCCGAACATGGTTCATGCTCCATCACTCTTACGACTCTCTCTCGCACTCTCTTTCTCTAGCGCTGTCTCTCTCTCTCTCTCTCACACACTCTCACTTTCACAACACCCCCACACAATGATAGAATGTTGTGGATAATGCCAATTATGGAATATTCCAGATAATGTTCCAAATAATTCCCAATTTCAGACAACTTTCAATGCCCTAGTATGCACCAAAAAAGGGGGAAGGAGTTGAGATGTACGTATTTTCTTTTCAAATCACATTCAATTCAAATCCATTGTGAGGCTCTACATGTGCTCTAGCATTTAATAAGATTGTAGCTGAACTGACAGTTTTCTCAGCTCCATGTTACAGGAATTTTCAGTCATTCAACCCCCTGGTTTTCTGTCACTGGGTAGGAGACACTCAGGCACTTTTATCCTCCAAGCGCATGTTTGAGGGTATTTCCCAAGGGAACGGACTCTCCTAACAATATGTTCCATTAGCTTTATCCATTTAGGTAATGATTAGCACATTTTATATAGGCCAATCAAAAATATACACTTATATTATGGTTATAGATATCCAGTCACAGTTAGTAATTCTGGTTATTTCACTTGTCTCACCTTGTTGTATTTACCCAAAGACTGTTTCTAAACACTGGTCTCTATACAAAACATAATTTCCAGCAGATAACATTTTGTCCTCAACCGTTATCTTGATCGTTATCTGAAATGGAACTTTTTCCTTGTTATGAAAGTTTCTCTTGCGCGTTGTCTTTGGCCGTTTCTGTCTGTAACAGTTCTACTGTCTCCTACTCAGTTGTCTGGACGGCTGGTTTGTGATGCAGAGGGAGCTGAAAATGTGTTGCTGGAAAAGCACTGCAGGTCAGGCAGCATCTTAGGAACAGGAGAACCGACGTTTTGGGCATAAGCCCTTCTTCTTCCTGAAGAAGGGCTTATGCCCGCAGCGACGGTTCTCCTGTTCCTTGGAAGCTGCCTGACCTGCTGCGCTTTTCCAGCAACACATTTTTAGCTCTGATCTCCAGCATCTGCAGTCCTCACTTTCTCCTCGATGCAGAGGGAGGCCAACAACGCAGGTTCAATTCCCCACACAGACAGAGATTCCCATGAAGGGCTTGCTCTCTCACCCTCAACCCATCATCTGAGGTGCGGTGACCCTCAGGTTAAACTACACGAATGGTCTCTCTAATGGCAGAACAGCTGCATGGTCCTGTGGAACATTATCCTATCACTGCTAGCATTTTAAAATTGTGTGTATATGATCATTCCGTTTTGCATTATCTTCCTGGTTGTTCTGGAGCAGTGTGATCATTTCCCCCACACTGTGCATTCCTGCCCCTTCCCCAATAATCCGAGATTCCGTTGTTATTTACGAACCTTCTGTCTGTTCCTCAAAAGTATTCAACATCTCTGCCTTCAATACTCGGTGGGGAAGAGAGTTCCAAAGACTCACAACACTGAGGAAACAAATTAATCTCATCTGCGTGTGATTTTTTTGTCTCCTTAGCTGAGAAAGGAGATAATTACATTGGAAGCTTTTCAGAGATATCTCACTTCACGTATTCCTTGGGGTGAAGGGCTGATATTATGGAGGCTTTAACAGTTTACTCTTGGAGTGAGAGTTGATCTTATACAAAACCTTGAGGACAGTGCATCAGGTTGATACCCACTGGATTTTTATATATCCAAACTTGCTGCCATTGTCATTGATCGTCGACAGTGTGGAAACAAGACACTTTGCCCATCGAGTACACACTGACTCACCAAACAGCATCCCACCTAGTGCTGTCCCCGACTCTATTCATGTAACCCTGTATTTCCCATGACAACCCACCAAAACTACACATCCTTGGGCATTATGGGCAATCTAGCATGGCCAATCCACTCTAGGCTCCTCATCCTTTTTAGAGAAAACCCACACAGGCGTTTGGAGAATGTTCATACTTCACAAAGAAGGTTGCCCGAGGTTCGAATAGAACATAGTTCCTTGGTGATGTGAGGCAGCAGTGCTAACCATAAATCCACCATTCTCTTCCATTAGTTCTGTTAGTTACTTGTGGCTGAGTAAAGAAATCTGCCTTGGTCTGACTTGTTCCTGTCACTGAACCAGTCTGAGACCTTTATCACCAGCCATATCACCAACCTGGTTACATTTAAAATTTGTCGCAAGGTTTGTGAAGGTTTGTAACTCAGGTTAAGGTTTAGGGTGTAGGTTTGTTCACTGAGCTGTAGGTTTGATATCCAGACTTTTCATTACCTGGCTAGGTAACATCATCAGTGGCGACCTCCAAGTGAAGCGAAGCTGTTGTCTCCTGATTTCTATTTATATCTTTCTCCTAGATGGGTTTCCTGGGGTTTGAGGTGATGTCATTCCCTGTTCATTTTTTGAGGAGTTGATAGATGGCATCTAGATATATGCGTTTGTTTATGGTGTTGTGGTTGGAGTGCCAGGCCTCGAGGAATTCTCTGGTATGTCTTTGCTTAGCCTGTCCCAGGATAGATGTGTCGTCCCAGTCGAAATGTTTTTTTTATCCGTGTATAGGGCTACAAGGGAGAGAGGGTCGTGTCTTTTTGTGGCTAGCTGGTGTTTGTGTATCCTGGTGTCTAACTTTCTTCCTGTTTGTCCTACGTAGTGTTTGTGGCAGTCCTTGCATGGAATTTTGTAGATAACGTTGGTAAAAAAAAATTGTTGTGAGCAATGGAGGAATGGGACTAGAAAAGGAAACAGTGGCACACTCCAACCTCAGTCAGAATAGAAATGAGGAGAAATTCACCAAGTGGGAATTCATTCAAGTGGGAATTCTCTTTCGCAGAAGTTTATGGTCACTTTATCTTTATATTATATCGAGGCTGGCTTCATCTGATTTTCCATAGACAGGTCAGTAAGGGGCAATGCTGCATGGAGAAATAAGTGTAGCTGGGACCACAATGTAATTAGCCACGACTTCACTTACTGGTGGAGCAGTGTCAAAGGGCCGACTGGTCTACTTGTGTTCTGATGTTCCATTCAACCCTCCAGATCTGCTACACAGAAGCAGGTCGAGGCCACTTCGCTAGTTAGGTGTATTTTTGGAAATGTACTTGGAAGATCCAGGCTGGATCAGGAAGTGAGTCCCACGACTCAATCCCTCTTTCCAGCCCCCTCCCCAGTCTAATTTCTGCTCCAGATTTGGGTAACGTTACAAGCTGAGATTCATTGTGAATGCGGCCCCCATACCTCACCTCAGAGTTAACTCAAAGAAATCCTCTACTCTCCCTGAATGCAACGTTGTATAACATGACTTCCATGAAAATAACCAGTGACATTCCAAAAGCATAACATAACAATGTAAGAAATAGGAGCAGGAACAGGCTATTCAGCCCCTCAAGCCTGCACTGTCATTCAATAAGAACACGGCTGATCTCCTCCTGGATTCAACTCCACTTTCCTGCTAACCCCTTGTATCCCTCAGTTCACTGATATGTCAAAACCAAACCACCCCGTCTGTAAATACATACAGTGTTCCAGACTACACAACTCTCTGAGTTAGGGAATTCCAGACTTAGGCTATCTTCTGAAAGAAGATATCTATTTGCATTCAGTTTGAAATCGATATACCTTATTTGGTATCAATGTCCCTGAGTTCAAGACTCTGCCCTGGGGTCGAAAAACATGCGCAAAATCTACCTTGTCAAGACCCCTCTTTATCTTGTACGTCTCATTCATTTCAAACACAATGAATAATCGTCTCACCATTTTAAATGTTCTCAAGAATTCAACCCTTTCATCCCAGGAACCCGCCTAATGAACCAAACTAGTTGCTTTCTGCACCAGCATGCTGACGTTATGATTCATACGGAGGACCACTCCATCCCTTTGTACTGCTCCTTTTTGGGAATCCTCTTCATTAAATATAAACCTGCATTTTGGTTCTCTGTGTCATCCCCAAACTCGGATGTACATTGCACTCAGCTCCTGTCATCAGGCTATCAGTGTAGATTGTAAATAAGTGATGTTTGTGTTAATCCAGTAGTTATGTCTTTGTCATAAAGTTCGATTAATCCTGAATCTCCGATTTCTATGTGTTAACCAACCGTCATCCCATGCTAATAAGTTACCCGGCATTCTAGGAGCTTCTATCCTGTGTAAGAACCTTTATTTTGTAATACCTTGTGGAAAATCTCTGGAAAGCCTCGTGTCTACCATTCCCCCTTCTTCATGTCCGCACGTTGCATTCTCAGGGATCTCCAGACAAACGTTGCATGACTTTACAGGCAAAATATAGTTTCACTTTCACAAAACCACACTGACTCTCCATGAAACTTTTCTAAATGCCTTGTAATTCCTTTCTAAATAACGAACTCTCGCAGATTCCCAGCAGTAATGGTGAGGCTAAATGGTTCCTGCGTTTGTCTAGCTCCTTTCTTGAAGACAGTTGCCACATTGGAGATTCTTCAGTTTGTCTGGAACTCACCTGTAATCCAGAGAGTTATAGAATGTTTCACACAGCGCCACCAGTCACAGCCACCACTTCTTTTAAAACCAACTTTGAATTACTGCTGACCTGCTTACCCTTAGTCTTATCTGTTTAAAAGCATGTTCCTTTTGTTAGAGACAGTTCAAGAATTTCCCGCCTATTACCATCTTGTTTATATTATTGGCATACTTACAGTGCCTTCCCCTATGAGGAATAATGTAAAATACTGGTGTAAATTATCTGCCTGTCCCCCGTAGCCAGTTTCCCAGTCACACTCTCCAAATTTCCTCAATATACTTTCCTCACTTTCTTTCTTCCAAAGGTCACACACTCATCTTGAACTCTCTTCATATATTCGGAATAGCTCGAGATGCTTGTTATTATATTTCTTGCCAATTTCCTTACATTATGACTTTTCATCCCTTTCCTTCACTTTCTAGATTCATACAGGCGTATCACACACAAGCAGACCCTTTGATTCAACTTGTCCATGCTGACCAGGTTTCCCAACCTAAACTAGTCCCATCTGCTTGCATGTGCCCCATATGCCTCTAAACATTTTCTATTCATATGCTTGTCCAAATGTCTTTGTAAAGTTTTAGCTGTACTTGCATCTACCACAATTCCTCTGGCAGCTCATTTCAGACACACATCATTCTCTGTGTGAAAACGTTAGCCATTTGTCACTTTTAAATCTTCCCCCTTTCACCTGAACGCTATGTACTCATGTTTGAACTCCCCTATCCTGTGGAATAGACCTTGGTAATTCACCCTATCCATTCCTCTCATGACTTTATAAACGTCTTTAATGTAATCCACCAGCCTCCTACAATCCACTTGATACTAATCTCAAGAACAAGCATTTAAAGGGAAGCACTGCAAATTTGAAACAGTATTCAAAACGACAAGTAAACAATCTTTTGTTTTTCTCCATGTTACAATACTAAGGCAGCATGAAACTCTTACTTGCGCCAATAAGAAATCAAATACTTGAATTTGTTTGTCTAAAGTTGGTGATGATCTCGACAGTGAAAACGTATCTCTGGCCAGATCTGTGTCAGAAACGAAATTATCATACCACATGGAGAGCATGCAGTTGCTTTCAGCAGAGTGAGATGAAGGCTGAGTATACATTTGGAAATTTTAATTAACTGTGAATTCAGTGCGAAGGGGGAGAGCTGTTATCAATAAGATTTACAACAAGATGGAAACTTTCTGGAATGAGATGTGAGTGGGAGGTGTAAAATGGCATAAATGGAGAGCCTGAGCCGCACTGAGACCAGAGGCAAAGTGGCAGCACAAAACGCAGCTTGGTATTAGCGCAGAGAAGGTAGAGTTGATCAAAAGACTTCAGTTGAAGTGGGTAGGGACCATAAGGTGAGAGGGAAAGCTGGAATCAGAAAGGGGAGCCCTCATAGGGAAGAGGATGGAGCAGCTATGGCAGGGGTTTCTGGCGGTAATTCAGGAAGCACAGCTGAAATTCATGCCTAGTTTGCTAATATTACCTGAAATAAACATCCTAAAGCTGGCCTTTCACTAAAACTCATCAAATTGTGATTGAATAGTATCCTTGACAGCTTTTGCCAACCATGTATGATTCATCTCCTTATCGAGTCCTTCGTTTTGAACAGAAACAATAACTTCTGAGCATTATGGGATATCTGTGTTAATATATATATACACCCATTGATCTTCCTCTGTGTCAATACCCACGCCCCACGCTTGAGATCAGTTCTGAGGCAGAAATCCTCAAGTTACATGTCTGGTTTTTCTTCAATTATTCAGAGGGAGCTTCTGCATTTGGCTGAACACATGAACAATGAAGGCTGAATCCATTCTCCCAGTTTCTCCATCTCTGTTATTTCTGTTCTATGATGTCACATTCCAGTGAGCTGCCTGTGGCGTGACCTCCTTTTCCTTCAAACCAGAAATCCCCTAACTCCGGTGGACAGGGCCTTCAGCTGTGAATGTCCCATCTCCCGAAGCATCACCCTCACTCCGCCCCCTCCTTCTCAGAACAATGATAGATCTCCCATTGTCCTCACTTCCTACTGCACTAGAATCCACATTCACAGAATCATCCTCCACCGCTTGCACCACTTCAGTGGGACTGCACCATCAAACACATCTTCCGCTGCCGTCCAATGTCAGTATCTCACAGGGATCATCCCCTCTGTGACACCCTCCATCACCCTGAACACTTCCCCACTCTCCAATTACACCTTCCCATGCAAATGCAGAAACTGCAACATTTGCCCATTCACCTCTTCCCTCCTCACTTTTCAAGGCCCCAAAACACCTCCCAGGTGAAGCATTTCATTTACACAATTTCAATCCAGTGTCCAATCTTTGTTGCTCACAGTGCAGTCTCCTTTACACTGGGGAGATCAAACAGACTGCATTGAGGAAAACTCCTGTTCTGGAGGATAATCCTGACAATTTCACTGCTTCCTATTTCAATAATCTGCCTTGCTTTCATGCTAACATTTCGGTCCTGAGCTGCGGCAGTGTCTCAATGAAGCATAACAAGCTCAAGTAACACCTCACCTTACACATTGGTACGTTAGAGCCTGTAGGCTTTAGTATTCAATTCCATAACTTCACAGCTTAAACACCATTACGGCTGTTCTCCATTTTTCATGCATTTTCCCTCCTGGCCTCCCTATGACCTTGAGTGTTTGTGCCTTCTTTATTTTGCACTCAATAGAGAGAAACCCTTTCCTCATTCATATCTTAATTTAAAGCTATTTCACACCGTCTGCTCGTTCACCACTACTAAAAGCCCGTTTTATCTTTTTGCCATACCCTCTTTTCCCCGTCACCCAACCCCTCACCTGTTAAGGGATTAAAAAGTCCAATTTCCAATCCCTTTCAGTTCTGAAGAATTGTCACACGACACTTGTAACGTGAACTCTGTTTCTCTGTCTCTGCATATGCTGCCACACCTGTTGATTTTTAACGGAAATGAATAGGTACTGAATAAATTTTCAATTAAACAAATAGCAATGGATACTAGAAATAAAAGGGCAAATATTACAGGAAAAACTGGGAGCTTTGTAGAAGGGTCACTGGACCTGGAAGATCAACTTTACAATCATTCGACAAGATGTTGCCAGACCTAGTTAATTTCTTCAGCAATTTCTGTTTTTGAACAAGTTCCACAGATGTGTGTCAAAGCTGCTCGAACGCCCTGTCCTACATGGAGCACCGTACACCGGGAAGTGGACAATAACACAAGGTGCACACATTCATTGGCTCTGAAACTACATACGTCTGGGATCACTGACACTACAAAGCTCTTACTCATGGCCAGGGAGAGTGAAAGACACTCACATCAAACACAGATGATGATATTATGGGAATGGAACAATTTCAGGTGAATATGTTAAAGGGTTTAAGGAAGGTAGGGAATGACATTAACGAGAGACCCTCAGCGGAATGAGAATAAGGAAATGGAAGTGGTACCACAGCAGAAACCAGAGTAGGTAACTGAGAACAGGGCTGATGTGTGAATGAGTCTTGGTGTGAACTGGGGGACAGTCAGTAGAATTGAATTGCAGATATTATAACTCAAAAGGGGCATCCATGTGTTTCTGTAGGCCACAGCTGCAGCAGAATTATATTCAATCATAATCTATAACTTTTCCCTCAGGATAATCCCCCAGACTACTATTACCGTCAAGCTGATCTATGGTTCAGTGACGAGTGGGTGAACATGCCAGGGTCAAAACCATGTGTAGCTAAACCTGATGACATCCCAAAGTCCTGTACAGTTACAGTGACACACCCTTATTTCCTGCACACAAATTCTTCTAAAATGAAGGTCAACACACTGTCTTCTAACTGCTTTTTCTTCCACAACGAAATAGCCACGCGACTTTGTTCTGACAAAAAAAAAACAGCATGATCTACATTAGTCCTACTTTTTTTCCCATGAGATCCATAGCCATAAATGTTGTGATACTTCAAGTGTTGGTCCAATTATTATTTAACGGTTGTGAGGTTTCCCGTCACAACTACCCTGTCAGGAAGTTTATTCTTGACCCGAACACCCTCTGGGTGAAAAACAACCTTCAAATCTTCTCTAAACCACAAGCCCTTCACTTTAAAAGTCTGCGTATTCTTCTTGGTCCTTTGACGAAAAGGAACAGCTGCCGTCTATCCACCCTGTCCATGCCCCTCGTAATCTTATCCTCCTGAACCACATCCCCGCAGCTTTCTCTGCTCCAAAGTAAACAACCCAAGTTTATCCAGCTTCTCTCCATAGCTGATATGCTCCATTCCAGGGAACATCCTAGTGAATTTCCACTGCACCCCTCCAGTGCAATCACATCTTTCCTGTAATGTGGCCTGCAGAACTGTACACAGTAATCCATCTTGGCCTACCCAAAATCCTGTATAACTCTTACAATCTATGTCTCGATTAATGAAAGCTATGCTAACAGTCGCATGTGATTTCTTAATTAACCTTTTACCCTGTCCAGACCCATTCAGGGTGTTTGGCGAAGAACCCTCTGAGCTTCCTAGTGTACTGCCATTCATTGAGTATTCCCCTGTCTCGTTCCTTCCTCCAAAGTGCATTACTTCATATTTATCAGGGTTACTTTCATCTGCCATTGATCCACCCATCTCACCATTCCATCTGTATCTTCAAGCCTCACTGGCAACCACCCGGCCAATCACTGTATCAAGCACTTATTCATCGCACTCCCCACACCCCGCCATATTCACGTGCATATCATTTATGAATACCACAAATAATCAGGGACACAGCACTAATCCCTGTGGTACACCAGGGTACACTGGTCTCCAGACACACAAACAGCCTTCTCCCACCACCCTCTGTCTCCTGCCACTCAGACAATTTGAATGCCACTTATCAAGTTACCATTGATACCATCACATTGTGCTTTCTTTACAAGTTTCTCCCGTGTGGCTTTGTCAAAGGCCTGGCTGAAAAAACATATAAATGACCTCTCCAAAGTAAATCAATAAAATTCGTTCAGTATGACTTCCCTCTGATGACTTCACACTGACGATCACTGATCAAAGATTGAACAGAATGATTCCAATCAACCACTCATGGCTCTTACACAGCAATTGGAGCAGATCCTTTACAGCCTTTTGCCTGTATCACAGGAATTGAAAGAGAATGTGTAAGTTATAGAAAAGGAAGAACTTAGAATAACCAACCTCACTAGGGAATGCAAAGTATTGGGAAAATTATTGGGAATGAAGGCAAATTATTAGAATCTGGCATGAAGGAATTCATAACAGGAAATTTTCAAAGTCAAGCCACGATCCATCGCAGTTAAAATGGTTTTATTAAGGGCAAATCATGTTTGAATGATTTGACTAACACTTAAAAAAATGTGACATGCGAAGTGGATAAAGGGGATCATGTAGATGCATTACATCTGGATTCAAAGTTTGTGAGAAGATTTGTAGCTTGGGTGTTCGTTGCTGTGGTTCTGTTCGCTGAGCTGGGAATTTGTGCCGCAGATACAAATCACTATAAATGCCGGAGGAAACATCACAGAAGTGCTTCACAGGAGGCTCCCAAGCAATGAGGGTGTCATCTGGATAGGGGACGAAACATCTGTAACACAATTTCCCAGCTCGGCGAACAGAACCACAACATTATACATGGACTTACAGAAGCAATTGCAAAACGTGCCTCAAAAAAGATGACTATGCAAGACAAGAGCACATTGTGTTAGGAAAAAAAGTGCTCGGAGAGAGGATTGGCTAACTATTAAAAACCATCATGTGAAGGTGCTGGTTTTGGACTGAGTTGGACAAGGATAAAATCCACACGGCACCAGATTATAGTCCAACAGATTTATTTGAAAACACTAGCTTTTGTGAGCTGCTTCTTCAACAGGTGTTAGGGAGAGAGGAAGACCTTAGAGACAGGATTTATAAGGAAAAGGTCAAAGAGTGTACGACACATGCGCTTCAATTGAACACATCTAAGATGGCTCTTAAATCTTTAATTAATTAGAATGGAGGGATAGGTTTTGCTTGATTAATATGCAAGTCTCCGCTTTTCTTTCATGTCGTTGCCTAGAGATACCTTCAGGTATTATCGATGGAAAGGAGTTGACTCCTCCAGTCAGACAATGTATTTTTGGTGTGAGGTCTTATTTGGGGTGTGTCAGTGTCTTCACCTGGAGTCAAGAACTGTTTCATTTCCAAAGTCGGAGGTGATAAATAGAACATTGCCCAACTGTCTACAAATTGTATGTTTTTGGAACAAAATAGATATAAATGTAAATACAAATGTGCAAGTGCAAATTCACCCCACAAATTCATATGTATACGCATGTGTGTGTGTTTGTATGTGGACATGTGCATGTGTGTGTTGGTGCATGTGAAAGAGAGAGGGGGTGTGTTTCTGTGAAGGGGAGAGAGAGAGAGAGAGAGTACGTGTATGTGAGAGAGAGTGAGGGGAAGTCTTTGTGTGACTGTAGAAGGGAGAGAGAGGGTGTGTGTATGCATGCATGTGATACAGGGGAATATGTACGTGTGCGTGTGATAGAAGGGGAGTGTGAATATGTCCATGGGGCAGACAGGGAGAGTGTACATCGGTGTGTGTCAGAGGGAGAGTGAGAGTATGTGCTTGTCCAGGCTAAGACCCAGACAGATACGACAGATTCTTTTCCCCAAAGATATTCACTCCGTTGTTTCAGAGCATCCCGTCTCTGCAGCCCCTGTTCCATTTGTTGTTCATGTTACAGAACCAGATGCTGTAAGTACAGTTCCCATGCTCTGTTCAGAATTGGGTCACCAAATCCTCAGGTCTCCCTGAATGTCTGAGGCTGCTCACAGCATAACCTCCAGCAAACCATCCCCAAACCAAACGTTTCAAGAACAGGAGTCAGTCAGAAGTCTCCCATTGCAGTTGTTTTAAGAAGCCAACCTAGACCCTAACCTTTCCTTATTTTAAGTGTAGACATGTATTGGATGATCCAGATGTGTTGTGACTAGTCCAACCACTCAACCTTGAGCAAAATGTAATCCAATCAAATGCTCTAGTTAAAACACAATCAAAGAGAAGAACAATTGGGGGTAGCTTCTCTATTGGACCACTATTGCAAACAATACATATGGTGTCTTCTACTAATTAACTGTGCTAATTCAGGAACATCCCGCTTGATGAAAGCGTAAATTCAAACACAATATCTTACGCACAGTTCTCCAATCAAGGAGCAAGCGCTTCAAGAGATTTTTCAGGGAGAATAGCAGCTGGGGATCATGTACTGAAACTTCCAACTCTTCTGGGGCCCGTAGCAGCTTCTGAATGCTGCAGCTAAAAACAAAACGAGAAAACCTTGTATGGGGGAGCTGATCAATGCCGTTTCATTGTTACCACTGTTTTAATAAAATCTAAAGGCCTCCTCAGGTATTTACTTCAGCCGCTTTCAGGTGGCAGTTCGACTTCTCTGCCTCTAAGACTTCTCTTCAAAAAAAACCTCAAGAGAAAATAACCTTTTAGAAGTGACAGTACCGTCACAACTCCCTCTTTGAAAAAGATAAACCATCAACAGACAAAGACGGCCTCATTTTAAACCCTTTACTCTCACTGTCTTAGTAGAATACAAAACATCTATATTGTATTGAGAATGAGCACGCAAAGATTCACAACTCCATTCTATTCCTGTCAGTTTACTCTGGCCACAGAACACCTCAGTCTTTCTTCCTCCAAGTCTTGACAACTTTTCAGCAAGTATGGTTTCTCGTCCTGTCACCTGTATAATTTCCAAATTGAATGCCAACAATAATACCTATATCTGAACAGATTGTAAGATTTCTCTCTAAATTTCTCCAAAACCTTTAAGAACTTACCTCAACGCCAACGGTGTTTTTGCAGCAGACAGCGGCGGGTGCTGGGCGGAAATGAAGTTGGAGTGCAAGGCCGGTCGGGAAGGTAATTGATTGTTATTTGAGTGGGTGTGTTCTAGACCACAGGTCCTACGAAGTAGGGCCTCCTCTAACCTAAATTAAAAGTCCACAGACTTGCCCCAAAAAGAGGGTCCAAGGAAGTTCCTGTGGAGTGAAGAGTGAAGCTTTAACTCAGGAGTCTTTGACAAGGAGGTTGGCTGACGCCACAGTTGAAGAAGGTGAAGGCATGACTGCCAAGCTGCTTCAGTGTGCTACATGCTTGATGTGGAAGGTAAACGACTCTGGTGTGTCTAGCTCGTATAAGAACGGAAAATGTGTGCACGTTCAGCTACTGACTGAGCATATTGCAGCGCTGATGAAAGAACTCGAGGACCTTAGACTCATCCGAGAGAACGAGATCTTTCTGGACAAGACCTTCAGCGAGGTTATGACACCGACCATACCAGAAGAGAGTAGAAGTGAACAGACGATGAGGAAAGCAGAGAGGAGACAGGTGCAAGAGATCCCGGGGTGTTGTACCTGTCAGGAACAAGCAGAATCTTTTGGTAACAGTACATGCAGATGACACTGCCAGTCCGCGAGGTGGCCAGGTCTGTCAATCAAAACTTGATGACGAGGCAAAGCGGAAGAGTCAGACATTACACAGAGCCGTGGTAATAGGGGACTCTGATAAGTTGGAAATAGATGTAGTGACCATATAGAAAATGGAGCTTAGAATGTTAACTAAAATGGCTGAAGCACATTGGCTATATTGCCCAGCATCCTGAGCGAACAAATTGCTAATACAGCAACTTTCACAGGCTGGGTAAACATGTCCAATCCCACAGATCTGAGAATGACATAGTACCAGCACTAGGTCAAAGGGCAGCCATCAGAGGAGTACTGGTGCCTTACGGTCTAGCTGTAACACAGTAATGAGGTTTGAATGTTTACATTTAAAGAGCATCTCTGAGATTTGACTGTTGCCTTGAAGAGTTAGAAAAATAATGGGAGTTAATGTCTGACTTTAAAGATAGTGTTAATATCTTAACCAGATGGGTGCTGGTGTCTGTGTGTTAAGATTTAGAGCATTTTTTGATGTGTAAGCTTACAATTAAGTATACTTTGATTAATATACTTTGCGATAGCTTAATGACACGGGACTCTGTATTGCGTGAGAAGTTATGTATAAATGTAACAACTTTCCCTATCAACGGTGAGAGAGAATCCACTCTTTAGTACCCAGTGTGGTCTAAGTGGCTTTTCTCTCCCAAGCCTTGTTAGTATATTCATATACTGATAGTTTTGAATAAAAACAGTACTGTTGAAGTGTATTAATTAAGTGGTGGTTCTCTGTTCTTGGACAGGCGTTCACAGAAAGCCAGGTAACGTGACTGAGCTTTCACATTTTGGTGGCAGCGGTGGGATCCCAACGGAAGGCGGCTCCTGGTGACGGTTGAACAGGACACGGTCTTGCTGTGGCAAGGTGGACACGGGCCCAACTAGGACGTGAGTATACCGTTTGGGACTCACGACTAGTGGCTCCCCAAGTCAGGGGCGGACCTGGATCCAACTCACCGCAGCAGTAGCTGCTACCGGACGGGATCGAGAACGAACCAGTGAACAGCTTTTTAAAGGGACCACCACAAAAGCACTGGGAGTACTATAGAGTGTAGAAAAAAAAAGGCGCTGGGAGCGCGGTAAGAAGTAAGAATAGTTAGATACGTACGTATGTGTGAGTGGGTTTAAAGTCCCTTGAGCAGGATCTCATAAAAGCACCGCTCACAAGTAGTTGTTTAGATACGTACGGGTTTAAAGTCCCATGGGGTTAGAGTCCTCATAAAAGCACCAAGGTACGTATGTGTGAGAGGGTTTAAAGTCCCTTGAGCAGGATCTCAGAAAAGCAACACTCGCAAAAGGTTAGGGAAAGTTTAGGGAATATTATGGGACAGTTTATGGATAAATGTGAGGATCCGGAATCATTAATTGTAACAGTCTGCGCAGAATATCCTGAGGATGCACAGTCACTCAGGAAATTGTCAGGATGGCTAACAGAAAAATTGGGACCTGATGAATGGCCTGCAGTGGGTACGTGGAAATTGGAGATTGTAAAAAGAGCTACGGAGTTAGTATGGAAAAAGGAAACGGGGGAAAGAAGGGTATGAAAATAATGGCTAAACTAAGAGATGCATGCTTTAAAAAGAAAGAGGAAGCTAAACAACAACACGAGCAGAAGGTTTACAACAGTTGGTTACATAATGCTACAAAAAGGGGGTTAAGTGTCACTAAGCATGGGCTTCCTTTGACCCTCCATGAGCTCAAGGTTGCATGTGCAAATTTTGATGAAAATATTAATAAGAACAAACGGTTGTCCAACCAAGCGGTGGAGACGGCATTGTCAGACCTGAGGCTGGGTGCAGGATGGGAGGATAAGGGAATTAGTTCTAGGAATGTGGAATCCCCTCCCCAACCCCCTCCATCGGGTACAGCACCCCAGGAGGCACGTAGTGAAAGGAGTTTTACCCCAAGCACCTCTAAAAAAAGATATCGGCCTCCACCACAGTGTGAACCCGAACAGCAATTGCCCTACCCTTGGACAGAGGAGGCTGACGATGACAGTTCAGAGATAGAGGAACCCTCAGGTCACATGTTCCCTATGCGTACTGTTCCTAACCCTCAAGCGGGACGGGTAAGAGTCCCCGCCCAGCCGAACGCTGTCCCTCCTGTTGCTGCGATTCTTCACCCTCCTACCCTAGAAATTTTTACGCCATGGAAACCGCAGGAAATTTTGGCACTGACTATGAATCTCCCTGACAAAGATAAGGATCCACAAAAATGGTGTGAATCAGTTGAAAGCATTTGGCAGGCTTACGGGGCAGTGGGAGAAGATATCTGGAATTTTTTGAGGGTTGTGTTTATTGGCTTTAAGTGGACAAAATTTTTAGAAATATTAAATATGCCCCCTGGTGCCAACAGTTGGACTGCCTTTACAGCACAACACCCGAATCAACAACAACAGGAGCAGGAAATTAAAGAAGCAATGCGGCAGGTCCTCAGAAAACCGGTTGACTTAGCAAAAATCATTGATTTAAAACCAAAAAAGGGGGAGGGTGCTGAGGAATACCTACAGAGGTTTAATGAAACTTATGGCACATATTCTGGGGACCCTCTTTTCCCTTTGGGAGCGGGGGCTGTCTCACAACAGTATAATAGTCTCTTGATGAACACTTTGCCTAAATCTACACAAGATAGATGGAAAACTAACAACTTAAATTGGATCAATTCCTCACAGGGTGATACAGCTAGGGCAATTAAAGCATTATGGGGCGAGGGTGACGGTCCTAAGGCCGAAAAACCTATTAAATCTGAATTTGTTGTACGGGAAAGTGATCAAAATACCATGGCCCCCTTGCGGCAACCTCCCACCCCTCCCCAGCAGACACAGCAGCAAGGGCTGTAGAGATTACCCGGTCTCCAGCTGCAGTCTGACAATAGAGGCTATCAGCTGGAACCGGATTTTTATGTCCCAGGCTGGCAAAACCAAAAGGGCTCAGAAAACTGAATTAATTGCATTAACTAGGGCATGTGAGCTAGCCTCCGGACTTACAGCTAATATATATATTGACTCTAGGTATGCCTTCGGGGTTGCCCATGATTTTGGGACACTATGGGAAAATCGAGGTTTTCTCACCTCGTCGGGGACCCCTATCGTACACAGGGAGGAAGTCATTAATTTGTTACAGGCCATTCAAAGTCCTCGCGAATTGGCCATTATTAAATGTTCTGCGCACTCTGCAGGAACAGATCCGGTTTCTATGGGAAATAAACAGGCAGATGAAGTTGCTAAACAGGCTACGGAGCTCCCTGGCTCCTTAATGATGGTTCAGAGGAAATCTATTAGGGCCTCAGTTCCTGACAAGCAGCCTCCCTCCACCGCTGATATTGTTGCTTTACAGGGGGACGCCCCTGACAATGTACTTCATGAATGGACTGATCTGGGATGTTTCAAGGACGTTGACGGTCTTTGGAAAACCCCAGCAGGCCAGGTGTGTATGACTGATGTTTTAGCCGTCTGGGTGGTTGATGTTGTCCATCACTTAACACACTGTGGGGCTAGACAAACTGCAGATTTAGTCTGGGAACCTTGGTGGCATCCCAGTGTTCTGCAATTGGCTAGAGCACAAACTAAAAAATGCTTGACATGCATGCAGCATAACCCCGGCAAGGGGGTCCCCTGTGAACAGGGTAGAACCCCGCTGCCTGAAGGCCCCTTCGATACGTTGCAAATGGATTTCATTGAGCTACCCAGAACGGCCAAGTGTAAATATGTTTTAGTTATTGTAGATGTTTTTAGTAAATGGATTGAGGCTTATCCTGCAGCCAATAACAAGGCTGACACTGTTGTTAAGACTTTACTCAAGGAGATTATTCCTAGATTTGGGTGCCACGTACACTCAGTTCCGATAACGGTCCTCATTTTGTGGCCCTTGTTAGTCAGGAACTTTGTAAAGTTCTTAATATCAAGCAGCAGTTCCACTGTGCTTACCACCCTCAGAGCGCGGGAGTGGTGGAACGTGCTAATCAGACCTTGAAATCTAAATTGGCCAAACTGTCAGCTGACAATGGTCTCTCGTGGCTCCAAAATTTGCCCATTGCCTTGTTTCAACTCCGGGTGTCCCCGGCAGGAGCCCACCGTCTCTCCCCGCCGAGATTTTGTATGGGCGGCCCCTCCGCACTCCCTTTAGCTCTGACTTCTCTGATTCTCCTGTTGACATACATCAGATGTCAGATGGGATGATCTCCTATGTTTTATCCTTAACTGATGCCTTACGCATGAACCATGCGATGGTTAAAGCTGCCAGGCCTTTGCGGTCGGATTTGCCGTTGCCCCCAAACATCCGACCTGGCACCTTTGTATTGATCAAAAACTTTGCCAGAAAGCACGGCCTGGAACCCCGGTGGGAGGGCCCTTTTCAAGTCCTCCTTACCACCCCTACTGCTGTTAAGGTTGAGGGTCGTAAAGCCTGGATCAGCCTACACCATTGCAAGCTTATTGGGGAGGAATGAGAATAAAGGGCAGCTACTGTTGTATGTATTTTCTCTTCCCTTGACATAGGTGCCACTAAGGAAGGAAGACTGAAGAAAAGTGAAACGATGAAACCTATCCTCTTTCTCTTTGGCCTCTGCCTAACAGCGACATGGACATCAATGCAGACCAGTAACACCACCAGCGGTGCACCCCCTACTCTCGAAGGGCCTACAAGCAACTCTAGTGCAGCCACCGCGGAGACGTGGATAAAAACAGGCACGCCCGCGATGACTTCACACTCTGCAGATGTTACTACTAAAATGACTAATGGTTTTGTGAGTAAGGCACCACGTATTGCTTCTGATGGCCCCAATGGTACAGTAATAGTCCCGAGGGATCTCGTGAGTACTATGAGTGACAATATGACTATTAGCACCCCCCTAATGAGTTTATCACTGCCCAGAGTGATAGGTACCCAGTCTAATAATATAAGTGAACCAAGTCAGACCCTAGCTACCCCTTGCAACCTCATTAGGGATTGGTGGGTATGGAGACATGAGAATAGCATAATGCTGAATAACACAGGCCCCACGAGAATAGTTCAGGTCAGAGTGAATGCCACGTGTGAACGTCATGGCCCAGGTAACAGTGGGTTTAACCTGACAATTTGTCCCTTGGTCGGTTTTCCTGACTACTCTAAGGCCATTTCTAATTATAGCCGCATAGTCGTCCAAAATATTGCCTGGTCACAGGATTGCGTACAGCATTTGCAAAACCTAACAGGACTTCAGCAGTGGTGCCCTGGATATAATATTACAACTCTGGATGCTAGGACAGAATGTCCCAGTAATATAACAATTCATAATACTGGCATCTGCCAGGAAGTAATGTATGTATGCCTACGAGGAAATGGCACCAAATCCGAGGATACCTATACGTACTTAAATGATACACGCACGTGCTGCCATGCCTTTGTGAATAATACTGCAGCGGACCCCAGAGACTATTTGTTCAACTTTCCCGGTTACTTAAAATTAAAAAATCTCGTCCGCACACTGCACCGTTTTCTTAAGACCCACCGAAAGAAAAGAAGCAATTTACCGGAAGCAACGAGCCTTACCGGCAACATCTTTACTGGCTTCCTTGAAAAAGTAAAAACTCATCTTGACAATCAGACTGATGAAGGAAAGAATACTAAAGTAGTATGTGTCCCAGGCCCACACTCGGTAGGGTCCGGATTCCTCATGATGGCGGCCCCTACTCGTCAGGATGAATTATGCAGTCTTACCTACAGGCGTACCCCACAAACCCCAAAAATTATTCCCTATAGAGACATTTCTGACCAATACCCGATCCAGTATGGTTACCTCAGGCGTTGCTATGACACCTGGCAAGTGGTACCAAAAGGTTTTGTAGTAGCGGTGGTGCCAGAATGTAAATGGTGCATTCACAGAGATACAGGAAAACATGCCATGGGAGACTTAGAAGACAGTAGATGCCAGGTAATAATATCTCATGATCAAACCAGGTCAGACCCCTTTGGGGGCCTCCCGGAGGACGATTGGGACCTTTGTGTTAATGAAAAGACTCGTCCCGACGCCCCTACAAGCCGCATGGGTGCTGTCCTCTTCCACGCTAAACATTGTATTACGCCTGCACTTAACGGGACATTTTGGTTATGCAATCACACAGCCTATGAATTCCTACCTATTATCTTTAAGGGCACCTGTGCGCTGATATATCACCTCCCAGCATTCCGGTTATTGAATTCAACCCCAGAGGTTAACAGCGAATGGAAGAAGTGGCATGATCTTAATTCAAATTACAAACCTCATGCTCGAGGCAGGAGAGATCTGTTCCACCAACAGACATTTTGGAGCAGATTCTTTGGCGCCCTTCTGACCAATTATGGGGTCATGCAAGCCCTGGACCAGATTCGTGATCTCAGTCACGAGCTTGAGGAAATGGCTAAGGCCACTGCTGATGCCCTGGGTCATTTGGAACACGAGCAGACTGCCCTGCGAATGATGACCTTACAGAATAGGATGGTCTTAGATTATCTCTTAGCAAGCCAAGGGGGAGCATGTGCAGTTATTGGCCCGGAGTGTTGTACCTATATTGAGGATGAGAGCTCGGCTGTATATAATGATACTTCACTAATTAACGATGTGGCCACTAAAGCATATGATCTGGACCACACAGACTCAAAGGAGACCTGTGCCTGGTGGAACCTACTGTGTCAGCTGTTGGGATGGCTAAAGTCTATTGGGCTGGACATTCTCTCCATTCTGGCCATCATTCTTGGCATTTGTATTAGTATTCGAATCGCTTGGGGCCTTATTAAGAGAAGTTGTCAAACTTGTCCCGCACGACGCCGATGTAAAAAGGTGACAAGCCCAATATGGAAAAAGGAGAAAGGATTGACACCTACACTTTTGACTGATGGCAATTTAGATGTAGAAACAGAAAAAGAGTTTGCTCGACTTCAACGTATTAATATCTGAAGGTTATCATGAAATGATAAAAAGGGACTCTGATAAGTTGGAAATAGATATAGTGACCATATAGAAAATGGAGCTTAGAATGTTAACTAAAATGGCTGAAGCACATTGGCTATATTGCCCAGCATCCTGAGCGAACAAATTGCTAATACAGCAACTTGCACAGGCTGGGTAAACATGTCCAATCCCACAGATCTGAGAATGACATAGTACCAGCACTAGGTCAAAGGGCAGCCATCAGAGGAGTACTGGTGCCTTACGGTCTAGCTGTAACACAGTAATGAGGTTTGAATGTTTACATTTAAAGAGCATCTCTG
The DNA here is from genome assembly GCF_020745735.1 of Hemiscyllium ocellatum. Taxonomy (NCBI): domain Eukaryota; kingdom Metazoa; phylum Chordata; class Chondrichthyes; order Orectolobiformes; family Hemiscylliidae; genus Hemiscyllium; species Hemiscyllium ocellatum. Next base: position 10,751,627 of record NC_083429.1, read on the forward strand.
AGATTTGACTGTTGCCTTGAAGAGTTAGAAAAATAATGGGAGTTAATGTCTGACTTTAAAGATAGTGTTAATATCTTAACCAGATGGGTGCTGGTGTCTGTGTGTTAAGATTTAGAGCATTTTTTGATGTGTAAGCTTACAATTAAGTATACTTTGATTAATATACTTTGCGATAGCTTAATGACACGGGACTCTGTATTGCGTGAGAAGTTATGTATAAACGTAACAACTTTCCCTATCAACGGTGAGAGAGAATCCACTCTTTAGTACCCAGTGTGGTCTAAGTGGCTTTTCTCTCCCAAGCCTTGTTAGTATATTCATATACTGATAGTCTTGAATAAAAACAATACTGTTGAAGTGTATTAATTAAGTGGTGGTTCTCTGTTCTTGGACAGGCGTTCACAGAAAGCCAGGTAACGTGGCTGAGCTTTCACAACTCCATAGTGAGAGGAACTGACCGGGGATTTTGTGGCAGCAGGCGGGACTTAAGGATGGTGTGTTGCCTCCCTGGTGTCAGGGTTAAAGAGAACAACGACAGAATGCATGAAATCCTCAAGGACGAAGGAGAAGAGCCAGAGGTGGTGGTACATGTCGGCACAAATGATGTCGGGAAGAAGAGGAGAAACATACTACAGCGGGACTTTGGAGAACTAGGAAGAAGACTGAAAAGCAGGACATCCAGGGTGGTTATTTCAAACTTGATGTACATTTAACCAGAGTCGCTTTTTCAGATTCCTGAAACACTGTCTGTAGACTTCTGGCACAGGCTTATATGCACTTCAGATGGCTTTCTTCTCCTCCTCAGACTGGCCAGATACCTCCTCCGATTGGGATGCAAATGCCTCACTCCTTATACCTACCAGCTTTGTTTGCATCAACTAAATACACATGGTCAGTGACCACTGCATTCGTTTAGCTACTTCCTCAAATGAAAACAAAAAGTCTTCTATATCCTTCTCATCAAATGTAGACAATGGCTGGATGTATTTAAACAGATCCCCATCAGACATTAGGCTACCATAATGTTGCTCATCCTCACTATCACCTCATTCAGCCTACTGTCTACCTTCATGGCCACCCTGCTAAGTCGAATTTCCTCTCAAATTGTTAACCTTTGAAGTTGAAACTCTCCCTCTCTTTCAGCTTTTCTTATTTTCTCTCTCTCTTTCATTTTCCTCTCCTTTTCTTTTAATTCTACGTTTAATCATATTTCAAACTGTCTCAATTCCTTTTTGTGTTCAAGTTTCCTCATCTGCAATTGAATTCCAGCCATTTCCAAAAATTCTGATGGTGTTTCCACCAAACTTTAAATGCCAAGCTATAGCTGTAACTATCTCTCCTTTTCTCACAGAAAAACACAAACCCAACTCCCACTTTTCTGTTAATTCTAACAGCTTTGCCTTGCTCACCTTTTGGAAAATCTCCAAGTTCACTTCTTCCACACCTAGAGAACTCTTAGAGACAGAACGAACCATTACTATACAAAGCACTGTTCAAACTAACCGAATTCAACACCAGAACAAAAGACGCTAACAACAACCAAACGCTGCCTTTGAGCCCAACATTTTCCCTGTGCACATTCTCCCCATCCCTACCTAGGTTTGCTCTGGGTGCTCAGTTTTCCTCCCACAGCCCAAAGATATGCAGGTTAGGTAAATTGGCCATGTTAAATTGCCAGTATGGTTCATAGATCTGTAGGTTAGTTACATGAGTGTGGGGTAAATATGGAATTATTGGATACGGGAATGAGTCTTGGTGGATTACTCTTCGGAGGGTTGGTGTGGACTTGTTGGGTCAAATGGCCTGTTTCCGCACTGGAGGGATTCTAAACCTGAACCCAGCTTGGAATTATCGATTTCAAAATGGACAAGAGTCCCCGGTTTGCTGTGGACCAGATCAGACTGCCTTAAAATACTAAAATATGGTAGCCTGGATGCCAACCTTGTCTTACAGCAAACGTAGATGTGAAATCGGTGTTCCAGATGTGATGTGGGTGGTCAAACCACTCAACATTAAGCAAAATGCAACTTATTTAAACACTCTAATAAAAACACATTCATAAGGAAGGGAAATTGAGAATAGTTTAACTACTGGAAATCATAACAGAATAACCAATGAATTGTTCCAATGTACGAACATCCCGTTAACTTGCCCCTTCGCAAAAAGACACATCCAAGGCCATTCAGTCTCGAATGCAATTCGCCAATCCAGGAGGAAACCACATCAAGGCTGATTTCATAGAGAATAGCAGCTTGGGATCATTTACTGAAGCATTGAACCCTTCTCCCACTCCAGGTAAAGGAGCAAATAACCTTTTCTAAAGTGATAGCATTGTCAGAGATTTTACATGCCTGGTCCTTTATAATATGTTGCTGGAAAAGCGCAGCAGGTCAGGCAGCATCCAAGGAACAGGAAATTCGACGTTTCGGGCATAAGGCCTTCAGGAATGAAGAAAGTGTGCCCAGCAGGCTAAGATAAAAGGTAGGGAGGAGGGACTTGGGTGAGGGGCAATGGAGATGCGATAGGTGGAAGGAGGTCAAAGTGAGGGTGATAGGCCCGAGTGGGGTGGGGACAGAGAGGTCAGGAAGAAGATTGCAGGTTAGGAAGGTGGTGCTGAGTTCAAGGGATTCGACTGAGACAAGGTGGGGGGAGGAGAAATGAGGAAACTGGAGAAATCTGAGTTCATCCCTTGTGGTTGGAGGGTTCCCAGGCGGAAGATGAGGCACTCTTCCTCCAGCCGTCGTGTTGTTATGGTCTGGCGATAGAGGAGTCCAAGGACCTGCATGTCCATGGTGGAGTGGGAGGGGGAGTTAAAGTGTTGAGCCACGGGGTGGTTGGGTTGGCTGGTCCGGGTGCCCCAGAGGTGTTCTCTGAAACGTTCCGCCACTGTGGTAATACGAATCCATGGAGACTGATATTAATCACAGTCACAGAACAAGCAAGCTCAGTTAAACCCTTGCTTACATAACATTTCATATCGTAATAAAAAGGAATATTTACTCACCCTCGATGGATTGGATGAGGGTGACTGAAGGACAGACTTTAAATCTTTCCTTTTTTTTAACTTTTTCGTTTTCTGTGGGATTATTGCCAGAGCAGGGCTGTGTTTGTCCCAGTCTGTTTATAAAGTAGCCAGGATAAAATAACAGACCAGCTGCATAAAATGTCTGGTGGGGAAATTTCTGGATACATTAACTCAAGGGGGAAAGTGAGGTTTGAAGATGCTAGAGGTCAGAATTGTGAATGTGGTGCTGGAAAAGCACAGCTGGTCAGGCAACATCAGAGGAGCATTGAAATTTCTTGTGTAAGACCTTCATCAGGAATGAGGCTTGTTCACATCCACAGCACTCCCTTGTCATGGCACAATGGAGATATGGAACTGTTAATTGGTGAGAGCTGCACATCCTGTCACTTCTAGCATGGGCTGCAAATTTCCTCACTCTGGGCAGTGATGTAACACAGTGGTACTGAGCAATGTACTGGGTGGTGAAAACAGCTGCTTTGACGGTAACTGTTCCAGGTTTACAGATTCATTCACTTCAAAGTTCTCCATACTGTACAGATGCCTTGTCCACATCTATAGAGCAAGACACTGGTGTGGACTGCATATCACCCCATGCTGGACATACCGTTTCATCAGTGTTTCTGAATCAATGTATCTGTGTGTACTGTACTGCTCCACGTCTTGGACAGATAGCTAGTGGCCTGGAGAGACTGTGTTATATTCCATCCTGGACTGATTGCTGGGTTGTACTGAACCTAGTCTGCACAGTGCTCTATGTTGAGTAGATATCTCATCTGGGCTTATACGGTCTGGGCTGGGCTGGATCTCTGAGGTGGATTAACTATGCAATATAATTCAATATAATAGAGTTATCACTCCTCCAGCATGGCACATTCCACTGTCAAATCCTGTGTTTCTGCAACATGTTGTTCATTAAGTAATTAGACAACTAAAACGTGATTATCTGTGTTTTTTATTATGGAACTGAGCAGACACATCTCAAAATATATGATGAAGATAGTCTTGACTGGAACATTTTCTTATTTTAAATAGAAATGTGAGGTGCTGTGTTTCAGATGCAATTCGCTTGGTTAAAATATTCGACATTAAGCAAAACACAATTCATTCAACCACTGTCGACAAAACACAAAAAAGCAGAATAATAGATTGTTTAACTACTAAACAATAACTGTTCCAATATGGTAACATCCTATAAACGCACACTTGTCAAACAACAAATTCAGGAAACAGATTGTCTCACACGAGTTCTCCAATCCAGGAGGAAAGAACATCAAAAGACAATTCTGAGAGAAATCTCAGAGAGAATGTAGCAGCTGGGAGAGATTTCCAGCCTTCCAATCCTGCTGAGACCCCAGCAATAACTGGGGAAAGGTAAAACGAAGAATCGTGGTTCTGTGACAGCTTGACAGTCATTCCAAAGGACTCGGCCGCAGCTGCAAGAACCACAGGGAATGGATTTATCTACACTGTTTATGGAACTGTAGGAACCTCTCAGAAATGTCAAACCCCACCTAACCCGTTAAACAATGATAAGATACATGGCAAAGTTAAATATAAATAAATAAAATGAAAGGATGCAGCAGGCCTGGTTGTCAGACACAGCTGGCCCAGGGAGCCCAACAATTCCGACCCTGCCAAAACATCGTAGGATCATCGAGCTCGTGAATAGAAAGCATCATCTCTCTGCCTCACCTCTAATCTCACAAGTGGAGATGATGCTATTAGCCCAATAGTCAGCGATGTCAACATCCCAACCAGACCAAATATTATTGTGACTTAGAAGGATTGTAGTGAAAGATTTAACTGGAGCTGCTTGTACAGTGACTCTGAGTGATGTCCGTCTCCATGGATAATAATTGTGTCATTGAAGGGTTTACCTCTTCTATTATTAAGGGGCTTCCTTCAACCTGTTATTCCATAGTATCAGCAGCAGCGTCATCCTCAAGATGATTGGGGTCAGTAGCTGCAGGGAGAGGGAGAGGAAGAGAATCTTAGAACAATAGATGGGAATGTTCCATCAATGGATCAGAATCTGAGAGCATTAGACTGGAATGTTCCAACAGTGGACAGTAGTTTATTCTTGGGTCTACACTTGCTTTCTCTGAATTGGGCATGGTTAGAGTTGCAGATACGAGCCGTACTGATGATTATTCAGGCAGGTTGCCATATTATCCTCGCTATTATTGGTGTTCCTGGTAAGCCTATCTCTGTCAATTCTATTAGCGATGGTGAAAGTTATTGCTATTTCTGTTATTTATATTTAATAAATACATAACCTGTTATCTTCAGTCACAAATTCTACTTCATTACTATCGATTTCCGAATCCTCACTCATAAACATCTAAGAAGGAACAAGTCTGTTCAGACCCTTGAAAACTGGTGAACTCCACATTGATCCCGTGTAGTTGCAGGGTCCCAAAGCAGAAGATGAGTGTTTCTTCCTACAGGCGTTGGGTGGTTAAAGGTTGGCAGTGGAGGAGGACCAGGACTTGCATGTCCATGGCTAAGTGGAAGGGTGAATTAAAGTATTCAGCCACGAGGTGGTGGGGTTGGTTGGTGCGTGTGTCCCAGAGATGTTGTCTGAAGTGGAGGTCCTATCACATGATTGAGAACAATAAAAAAGGCATTGCCATATTAACTGGAATGATTACTTATATCACATGCTCAATCCACTTCACAGGATCAGACCAGGCACCATAAATCCAGAGAAGATGTGTCTTCAGCATGGAACACTGCACTGACCAGGCTCGTGTACTGCTGAACACCACGCTGCAATCAGTCCAGAGTGGAACACTGTGCAGACCTCAGCAGTGCATTGATCTATAAACCCAAATGAGAAATGTGTTCAGCAGGGAGCACTGCGCAGACCTGACTGGTGTTTTATACAATAGAGCCGACAATCTACCCAGAGTGGAAAGGTATGCAGACCACAGCAGTGCATTGATTATAAACCCAGATGAGATATATAAACAGGTTGTGGAACTGTGTTCATCATCCCGGTGCATTGTTCAGTAACATTGTGTGTAATCACTGCCCAACATAGGGAAGCTTGCAGCCCATGCTGGAATTGACAGCATGTGCAGCTCCCATCCATTTACAGCTCCAAATATCCATTGTGCCATGACACAGGTGTGATGTGGGTGTGAACATCACTGCCAGAGAGAGATGGTGAGGGAATCAGTTTAAGTATCAACAAGAAGGAGGGGTTTGGGGATAGACATGGGGGACACTGAGAGACAATGTCATGGAAGAAGGTGTTCCCAGGTTCAAGAATGGTGAAAGGAAGACATTTCAACAGTATCCGGCAACATAAGCCATTGTTTCCAAGAATGATGGGTGAACAGGGTACTGGTATGAGTTAAGATGATGGAGAATATTAGATGAGCATTTGTTCTGGGGCTTTCTAACTGGGAGGAGGGTCAGCAGAGTCTTCGACTCATTAGGTTGAAACTAACAATAACTTGTCTCAGTAACATTTTCATTGAGTGTGACGGAAGGATTGTCTGTAGGAGACTGAGCTAGTTTCCTGGTGCCTTCTTATCAAACTCACCTCATTACCCACCCACCCCACCCCATGGAGTCCCTCTCATTCAATATCAGCCCGATTCTCCCGCCCATCATGGCTGGAGGTACTCACGAATGCCAACATGACCCCAGATATTCCGTGATTCCAGGCACTGGTGCCATCTTTAAAAGGCCAATGGGCACACGGTTGAGCTTTCTCAGTTAGGAGCTGCCTGCACAGTTTACCCTAAACACAGAAGATTAGGGGCAATTACACCATGGTTTGTCAACAGAGTCACGGAGATCCTTGTGAATGAGCTAGTGGGGGGGGAGGGGGCGGGGTGGGGGGGCGGCATTCTCTTCCCAGAGTAGGCCACAATACCGCACCCATCTAACATGGTCCGAGTTCACCACCTAGCTCAGTGCAGTATCTGCAGTCTGAAGAAATATCCAGCAATCCAGGATATCAATAACCATCCCCACTCTGTCAGGATAAGGCTCACTATATTCTCCCTGCTCCCTCACACTCTCTGTATATCTGTTGATTGTCAATTTTCTATATCACAACGAAAATCTTCACAAACTACAGCAGGTTTATCAAAGATCCTTTCCCTTTCCTGAATCTAGACTGACTCTACCAAATCATATTTTTATTTTCCAAGTGTCTAGTTGTCACAATCCTTATAAAAGGTAACAATATTTTTCTCACAGCCGAAATCAAGCTATTTAGTTTTTCTGTTTGCCCTCTCCATCCTGTTTTAAATGTTTAGGTTTACAATAGCTGTTTTCCAGTCTGCAGGATCCTTTCCAGAATCGCACCAGCTTTGACGATTTGTCAGTAATTCTTTCACTAGCTCTGTTGCCAATTCCTCAATATTCGGGGATGAAGCTCATCAGTTCTAGCAACATATCAATCTTCAGTTTGATTAGATTTTCAAAGATATAGTCTTCATTAATTCTACTTTCATGCAGCCCCTCATTTTCACCAGGGCCTCTGTTCCCTAGTATTTCTGAAAGTTAGTTTCTGCACCTTCTTCTGTGGATACATAACCAATGTATTCCTCTCAGCAGGCAGGTGGCTTCCATCAGCGAGTGATAGATCGGAGGACTGCACTTCAGATATGTCGCTCACTCCTGCCTGGAAAGTTCCAGACTCAATCCAGTTCACTTCATGGTGAGTGTCAGCACAATCCTGTCCCTGGTGTGAGTTTGAAGGAGGGGACACAGCTCAGTGACCACCTCAATTTTGAATGACGCAGGTTTCACATTTTGCATCTGGAATGGGTCCAGCTTAGACAAGTGTTCCTGGAAATTCCTGGGAGGATCATGCAGAGCTCTGCCCCTCCCTGTGTACAGAGCTTCCACGACTCCATGCGTTTAGCATGGACCCAGAACACTGTAAATGCAGTGTTCATATCTCATCCACAGTGGGGTCACCATACCTTTGGCTCTTTCTGAATGGACGCAGCAGCTGATAACACAAACCCATGAAAAGCTTCCACAGAACATCCCTTTATCTGTAATGACACCAACAATTCAAATTTTCACACACATGTTGCACCAATTCCGTGTTGAAAATGTTTCTGTTTTTGATTAGATTACTTACAGTGTGGAAACAGGCCCTTCGGCCCAACAAGTCCACACCGACCCGCCGAAGCGCAACCCACCCATTCCCCTACATATACCCCTTACCTAACACTACGGGCAATTTAGCATGGCCAATTCACCTAACCCGCACATCTTTGGACTGTGGGAGGAAACCGGAGCACCCGGAGGAAACCCACGCAGACACGGGGAGAACGTGCAAACTCCACACAGTCAGTCGCCTGAGGCGGGAATTGAACCCAGGTCCCTGGCGCTGTGAGGCAGCAGTGCTAACCACTGTGCCACCGTGCCGCCTCCACTGTGCCACCGTGCCGCCTCCACTGTGCCACCGTGCCGCCTCCACTTAGCGGAAAAAAACAGTTACACCTCTGCATAGCCCTACAGTTACAGTTCCCTTCTCCAAAAAATATCAGTTAACCATGTAGCATTCCGTTTCTTTGTATCTCAGCAACTATAAGGGCGGCAGCAGTATTACCGATGGAGTTGATCATCTCAGTCACAAGAGAAAGACAGAGGGAATATAACTCAATATAAACAGGGACACATCTAAATTCACATGATATTCAGAAATATGGGAAAATGGGAAATTTTAGAATAAACTCCCGTGTTACTTTCTTTCTGGATCATCATAAGTTCCTATGTTTGCTTTTCATTCCTCTCTCTCTCTCTCTCTTTTTCTCGCTGAGCATTTCTACATCCATTCAACTAACCTCCCCCTCACACATCCGACCATTCCTGATATAAATAACATTACTTCCCGGTTGCTTTCAGTTGCGATATAGGTCCACTAGATTCTAAACTTTATCTGTTTTTCTCCTGACAAAGGCTGCTATACTGGCTGAGATTCTCCAATATTTTCAGACGCTGGGGAATTTTATTTCAGATCTCCATCATCCACAGTTCCTTGGTTTCTTTCACCTTTAATTCTGTTGTTTCACGAGTTGTCAGCATCACTGGCAAGGGCAGCATTTGTCATCCATCACTAATTGCCGTTGACTGTGAGACCATTCGTTAAGACAATATGGAACCAATCTTTTTTTTGTCACACTTGGTTTCTTTACCAAAGGTTATCAGTGAAATAGTAAAAGAAATCCTGATGGTTTATCGTTGCCGTTTATAAAATGAGGTTTCTTTCCAATTGTTCCATTTGAATTTAAGTTCTATCATTGGTTCTGGTAGAATTTGAAACAATGCGTTTAGAGTCATAACACGGCAAGTGACATTAATATTCTGTTACGAAGTCGCTATTATGAAATAACTGGAGAGGCAAGTACAAGATTGTAGTAAAAATATTTGTAACTGGAAGAGTTGTCAGAAAAGCCATGAAATCTGAAGTTAACAAGAGGGCAGATGATAGCTTATTTTGCAACAGCACTGAGGCACAGCTGGAGACTGGGGATATTATAGTGGTGGGTGTAGGCAGGGTTGATAACAGAGAGAATACAGAGACATAAAACATTTCAGTGCAAAAGGAAAACTCAAGGGTCTGAACAGACTTGTTCCTTCTTAGATGTTTATGAGTGAGGATTCGGAAATCGATAGTAATGAAGTAGAATTTGTGACTGAAGATAACAGGTTATGTATTTATTAAATATAAATAACAGAAATAGCAATAACTTTCACCATCGCTAATAGAATTGACAGAGATAGGCTTACCAGGAACACCAATAATAGCGAGGATAATATGGCAACCTGCCTGAATAATCATCAGTACGGCTCGTATCTGCAACTCTAACCATGCCCAATTCAGAGAAAGCAAGTGTAGACCCAAGAATAAACTACTGTCCACTGTTGGAACATTCCAGTCTAATGCTCTCAGATTCTGATCCATTGATGGAACATTCCCATCTATTGTTCTAAGATTCTCTTCCTCTCCCTCTCCCTGCAGCTACTGACCCCAATCATCTTGAGGATGACGCTGCTGCTGATACTATGGAATAACAGGTTGAAGGAAGCCCCTTAATAATAGAAGAGGTAAACCCTTCAATGACACAATTATTATCCATGGAGACGGACATCACTCAGAGTCACTGTACAAGCAGCTCCAGTTAAATCTTTCACTACAATCCTTCTAAGTCACAATAATATTTGGTCTGGTTGGGATGTTGACATCGCTGACTATTGGGCTAATAGCATCATCTCCACTTGTGAGATTAGAGGTGAGGCAGAGAGATGATGCTTTCTATTCACGAGCTCGATGATCCTACGATGTTTTGGCAGGGTCGGAATTGTTGGGCTCCCTGGGCCAGCTGTGTCTGACAACCAGGCCTGCTGCATCCTTTCATTTTATTTATTTATATTTAACTTTGCCATGTATCTTATCATTGTTTAACGGGTTAGGTGGGGTTTGACATTTCTGAGAGGTTCCTACAGTTCCATAAACAGTGTAGATAAATCCATTCCCTGTGGTTCTTGCAGCTGCGGCCGAGTCCTTTGGAATGACTGTCAAGCTGTCACAGAACCACGATTCTTCGTTTTACCTTTCCCCAGTTATTGCTGGGGTCTCAGCAGGATTGGAAGGCTGGAAATCTCTCCCAGCTGCTACATTCTCTCTGAGATTTCTCTCAGAATTGTCTTTTGATGTTCTTTCCTCCTGGATTGGAGAACTCGTGTGAGACAATCTGTTTCCTGAATTTGTTGTTTGACAAGTGTGCGTTTATAGGATGTTACCATATTGGAACAGTTATTGTTTAGTAGTTAAACAATCTATTATTCTGCTTTTTTGTGTTTTGTCGACAGTGGTTGAATGAATTGTGTTTTGCTTAATGTCGAATATTTTAACCAAGCGAATTGCATCTGAAACACAGCACCTCACATTTCTATTTAAAATAAGAAAATGTTCCAGTCAAGACTATCTTCATCATATATTTTGAGATGTGTCTGCTCAGTTCCATAATAAAAAACACAGATAATCACGTTTTAGTTGTCTAATTACTTAATGAACAACATGTTGCAGAAACACAGGATTTGACAGTGGAATGTGCCATGCTGGAGGAGTGATAACTCTATCAGGAATTATATTGCATAGTTAATCCACCTCAGAGATCCAGCCCAGCCCAGACCGTATAAGCCCAGATGAGATATCTACTCAACATAGAGCACTGTGCAGACTAGGTTCAGTACAACCCAGCAATCAGTCCAGGATGGAATATAACACAGTCTCTCCAGGCCACTAGCTATCTGTCCAAGACGTGGAGCAGTACAGTACACACAGATACATTGATTCAGAAACACTGATGAAACGGTATGTCCAGCATGGGGTGATATGCAGTCCACACCAGTGTCTTGCTCTATAGATGTGGACAAGGCATCTGTACAGTATGGAGAACTTTGAAGTGAATGAATCTGTAAACCTGGAACAGTTACCGTCAAAGCAGCTGTTTTCACCACCCAGTACATTGCTCAGTACCACTGTGTTACATCACTGCCCAGAGTGAGGAAATTTGCAGCCCATGCTAGAAGTGACAGGATGTGCAGCTCTCACCAATTAACAGTTCCATATCTCCATTGTGCCATGACAAGGGAGTGCTGTGGATGTGAACATCACTGCCAGATAGAGATGGCGGGGGAATCAATTTAAATAAAAACAAACAAAATAATTTTGGGGAGAAAAGGGAAAATGAGATTGAGAGACAATTTCATGGAAAATCATAAGTTTCAGAATGCTGAAATGAAGACATTTTGACAACATTCTGCAATGTGAGTGAGTATTCCCAGGAATAATGGGTAAATGGGATATTGGTGTGAGTTCAGATGTTGGAAAGTTTTGGGTGAGCATTTTTTCTTCAGCTTTGTAACTGGGAGTGGAGTCAGCAGATTCTTCAACTCATTGGGCAAAAACTAACAATAATTTATCTCAGTGCCATTTTCATTGAGTGTGACTGAGGGATTGTTTTGTATGAAGCCGAGTTAGTTTCCTGGTGCTATCTTATCGAACACACTTCATTAACTACCCACCCCACCCCACGGTGTCCCTATCATTCAATACCAGCCTACACCTCCCACCCTTCATGGCTGGAGGTACACACCATCGCTTGGATGCCCCAATGACAGTGTGTGATTCCTGGCACAGGTACCATCTTTAAAAGGCCATTTGGCAAACGGTTGAGCGTTTGTCAGTTTGGAGCTGCCCTGCACAGTGGTGGCAGCTCACCACCCAGCTCAGTGCAAGATCTGCGGTCTGAAGAAATGTCCAACAATACAGGATAGGTATCAATAACCTTTCCCATTCTGCCAGGAAAAGGATCACCGTCTTCTCTCTGCTCCTGCACACGATTGAAATCTGTTATAGCATCTACCCCCGAAAAAGGTTCATGCTCCACCACTCTCACGGCTGCACGCAGCGCCTTTCCTCTTTCTCTCTTTCTCTCTCACCTTTCCAATACGCTCACACGGTGATATAACACTCTGGAGAATGTCGATTATAGGATGTTCCAGAAAATGTTCCAAGTAATTTCCGTTTTCAGGAAAATGTCAATGCACCAGTATGTAACATATAAAGGGAAAGAGTATAGATGTATGTTATTCAATTCACATACAATTAAAATCCATCATGAAGCCAATCAACCCTTCAAATGTGCTCTAGCATATAATAAGATTGCGGCTTATTTGATGGTTTTCTCAGCTCCATGTTGCAGGAACTTTCAGTTATTCAACCCCTTGGGTTCCTGTCACTGACCAGACGACATTCAGGCACTTTATCCCGGGTTTTCTTCAAGCGCCTTTTCGAGGGCATTTCCCATGGGGACGGACACTCCAATCAATATATTCCATCAGTTGTACACTTTTATGTAATGATAACCTCAGTTTACACAGACTGAGCAATATCTAGACTTATTTTATGGTTGTCGGTAAGCAATAACAATTAATTTTTTGGTTATTTCACTTGTCTCACCTTATTTTATTCAGTCAAGGACAGCTTCTAAACACTTGCCTTGTTATAAAATACAATTTCGAGCCGAGAACATTTTTGTCCTCAGCTGTTATCTTGACCGTTACCTGAATTGTAACTTTTTCCCTTTTTATGAAAGTTTCTATTGTCCTTTGTATGTGACTGTTTCTGTCTGTAACAGTTATACAGTCCCCCACTCATTTGGCTGGATGGCTGGTTTGTGATGCAGAGGGAGGACACCAGTTCAATTCCCCACACTGACAGAGGTTACTTTGAAGAGAACGCTCTCTCAACCTCATCCCAATACCTTAGGTGTGCTGACCCTCATGTTGAACCACCACGAGTGGTCTCTCTCTCTCAAGACAAAGCAGCCCCATGGTCCTTTGGATCTATATTCTATCACTTTTTCATTTTTTAAAAATATACGTTAACATTTGTTTTGCATTATGTTCCTGGGTGTTTTGGGTCAGTGTCATTTTGTACTACTGCCAGCATTTCCCCTACACTGCACATTCCTGACCCATAATCCTTGACTCCATTGTTATCTAAGAACTTTCCATCTGTGCCTCAAAAATATTCAATATCTCTGCCTCCAATCCTCTGCGGCAATAGATTTCCAAAATCTCACAACACTGAGAAAATAATAAATGAACTCATCTGGGGTATGAAGTTGTATTTTTTTGTCTCCTTACCTGAGAAAATATATAATTTACATTGGAAGTAGTTCAGAGATGTTTGACTTCACGTTTTGCAGGGATGAAGGGTTTATATTATAGACATGATTTGGAGATGCCGGTGTTGGACTGGGGTGTATAAAGTTTAAAATCACACAACACCAGGTTATAGTCCAACAGGTTTAATTGGAAGCACCATAGCTTTCGGAGCGACGCTTCTTCATGAGGTGATAGAGAAGGGCTCGATCATAACACAGAATTTACAGCAGAAATTTACATTGGGATGTTACTGAAATTATACATTGAAAAATTGATTGTCTGTTAAGCCTTTCATCTATTAGAATACAGTGATAGTTTCACTTCTTTCATGTGTAAATCACAAAACCTTTTTTTTGAAGTTGCATTCTTGGGTTAGTTAGAGTAAAAAGTGAGGTCTGCAGATGCTGGAGATCAGAGCTGAAAATGTGTTGCTGGTTAAAGCACAGCAGGTTAGGCAGCATCCAAGGAACAGGAAATTCGACGTTTCGGGCCAGAGCCCTTCATCATTCCTGATGGATTTTCAGCTTCTTGGGTTAGTTGTTAACAATGGTGATAGCCAGACAATATGTTAAAGGTGATGTCCAGCTATCACCATTGTTAACAGCAAACCCGAGAGTGCAACTTCAAAAAAAAAGGTTTTTACGATTTACACATGAAAGAAGTGAAACTATCACTGTACTATAATAGATGAAAGGCTTAACAGAAATTAATGTTTCAATGTATAATTTCAGTTATATCACACTGTAAATTTCTGCTATAAATGCTGTGTTACGATCGAGCCCTCCACTATCACCTGATGAAGGAGAGTCGCTCTGAAAGCTAGTGTGCTTCCAATCAATTGCGGATTGTGAGAAAATCGATTTGGTTTATTGATGCCCTTTAGGGAAGGAAACTGCCATCCATATCTGCTCTGGCCCACATGTAACTCCAGACACACAGCAATGTCATTGACTGTTAACAGTCTTTTGGGCGATCAATGCTGACCTAGTTAGCGACGCCCAAATCCCAATGAACATTATTTTCAAATAATATTTATGAAGTCCTTTTCTCTCGTTCGTTGTTCCATGGTTCGACCATATTTTTGACTGGATGTGGCAGGAAGGCAGAGCTTCGATCTGACCTATTTGCTTCGTAATCATGTTGCCCTCTCTATCAGATATTAGACCTGCTGTTTGGAATGTAAGTACAGTAGTCAGTGTGATAGCTTTAAGTGGATTGTCATCAGTTTTGGGTACACATGTTTCTGACATTGGTATATTCTATTCAATGAAACATTGATCCGATAATGGGAAAGATTAGCCTGGGCAAAACGTTACTGGTTGTAACTAAATACAATTTTCCTTCTATTCAGCTGTGATCTACAGTACTACATGAATTTCCATGTTTGAACTGCCCTGCAATGCAATTCTGCTGTCTATCCCCCAGTTCACACCGAGACCAATTCACCCATCACCTCGTGACCTACCCTGTTTACTAATGTGGTAACACGTCCATTTTAATATTCTCATTCCTCTGAGTTTTTGTCCATGATGTTGCATCTCTTACTTGTCATGTTTTAGAAAACCCCTAAATATTTTCCATGGAGCAACACCGTGGCTCAGTGATTCGTGTTACTGCCTCACAGCGCTGGGACCCAGGTCCCATTACATCCTCTGGCAACTATCTTGCACATTTTCCCTGTGTCTGTGTGAGTTTTCTTTCCACAAGCTCCAGTTCCCACCCACAATCCAAAACTGTGCAGGTTACCGGCCTTGCTAAGCTGCCTTTCATGTTCAGGTATGTGCAGGTTAAGTCCATTATTATGGTGTAAATATAGGATAGGCGGATGGGCTGATTGGTTTAGTCTTCAGAGGATCAGTGTGGACATGTTGAGCCTAAGGGCCTGTTTCCACACAGTAATGATTCCAATTCTAATATTCATCTGAATCTTTTCCATCCCGTCGTGCCACTTTCGGTTTTAACATTGTAACTCTTTATCTCTGTTTCTCTCCAAGGCCTTGATTAAGAACTCTGTAGTGTCAATCTTATGTAAGTTCAGAACCAATGAATTTGTACATCTTGCGTTATTGTTCACTTCCCAGTGTATGATGCTCCATGTTGGACAGGGTGTTTCAGCAACTTTGACACGTCTTTCAAGCGGTTCAAAACCAGAAATTGCTGGAGAAACTCAGCTGATTTGGCATCATCTGTGGCAACAGAGAAGCGAAACAGAGGTAAGTATTTCAAGTCCAGCTTGACCCTTGTTTATAACTGAAATGACGTTTTAATCCCTTGACAAAAGTGGACGAGGGATGAAGGGAAACAGAGCATGTGGAGATGCAATGTCACAGAGGAAGGGCTTTTGATTGTGGTTAAAGAGAAGCAGATGTAGATTGGGTGTATGTTAAAGTGTGAATGGGAAAAATGGTTTCTCTCTACTGAGTGCAATATAAACAAAACATAGACATGGTCATAGGGAAACCAGGAAGCAGAATGTATATAAAATGGAGAACAGCCATAATGGGTTCAGACTGTGAAGTTATGGAAATGAATGTTAACGCCTACAGGCTGTAACATGCAATCCGTACAGTGAGGTGTGACTCGAGCTTGGGTTGTGCTTCATTGGAACATTGCAGCAACTCAAGACCGAAATGTCAGCATGAGAGCAAGGAAGGTTATTGAAATGGGAAGCAGTGAAAATGTCAAGGCTATTCTTCCAGACAGAGTGGGGGTGTTCCTTAGTGCAGTCTCTGTTTGGTCTCACAGTGTAAAGGAGACTGCATTGTGAGCAGCAATGACACGAGACTGGATTGAAAGAGTACAAGTAAAATGTTGCTTCACCTCGGAGGTATGATTGAGTCAGTCTCCGCTGATCATATGTTCAGCCACATGCAGCAGTTCCGCCAAATGATTGAATATAACCAGACATCTAAATTGAGGATTTCTGTCTAACATCTGGTCTGAGTCGTGATGTGGAATTAAACTCAGAGGAAGGCCCGTGGGTGTACATGGGCAGACATTCAAGCAGATATCCCATACTACTCAGAAATTATTATTTGGGTTCGAAAAGTAGGACTCAAAAGAAGATGAACAACCTGGGCTTCACAAAGTCTTTCAAGGATACCATTCAATCACAAATTAACGAGCATTAGTGTGTGCCCAGATTTAGGACATTTATTCCAAGGACCAGAAGCACATGCGAGGCATGAATTTCAATTGTGCTTCCTAAATTACACCTTGAAACCCCTGCCATTGCTGCTCCTGATTCCATGAATGTGGATTCTAGTGCAGTGGGAAGTGATGACAAGGGGAGATATGTCATTGTTCTGGGAAGGAGGGGACGGAGTGAGGGCGACACTGTGGGCGATGGGACAGTGACAGCTGAAGGCCTGTCTACCGGAGTTAGGGGATTTCTGGTTTGAAGAAAAATGAAGTCAGGTCAGAGGCAGTTCACTGGAATTTGACATCATCAAACAGAAACAACAGAGATGGAGAAACAGGGAAAATGAAGTCAGCCTTCGCTAATCGTGTATTCAGCCACATGCAGACGTTCCTCCTGAATGATTGAAAAGAACCAAACATTTAAATTGAGGATTTCTGTCTCACATCTGGTCTGAAGAGGAATGTGGAAATAGGCCCAGAGGAAGGTCAGTGGACATACAGGAGCGGACATTCAAGCAGATATCCCATAATGCTCAGCAATTATTGTTTCTGTTCAAAAAGAAGGACTCGGAAGAAGATGAAACGCCCGTGGTTGACAAAATCTGTCAAGGATAATATTCGATCGCAAATTAACGAGCATTAGTGTGTGCCCAGATTTAGGATGTATATTTCAGGGTCTATGAGCAGATTCTGGGCATGAATTTCAGCTGTGCTTCCTGAATTACCCCCAGTAACACCTGCCTTTGCTGCTCCATCCTCTTCCCTGCTTGTCTCCCCTTCCTGATTCCAGGTTATCCCTCTCCAATTACAGAGAACATTCTCTTACATTGCGGTTCCTACCTGAGGCTTTTTGATCAGGTCTACCTTCCCTGCATGAGCATCAAGGTGTGTTTTGTGCTGCCACTTTGCCTCTGGCCTCAGTGTGACTCGGCCTCTCCATTCATGTTGTTTTACCTCTACCACTCACACCTCATTCCGGAATGTTTCCTTCTCGGAGTAAACATTATTGAAAACACCTTCACCTCACCCCCCCCCCCCCCAAACTCCCCAACCCCGTTGCACTGAATTCACACTGTGATCCAAATTTCAACAAGTATATTCAGCCTTCATCTCACTCTGCCAAAGGCAACTGCATGCTTACCGTGTGGTAATAGAATTCCCTTTCTTAATTGGATTTGGCAAGAGACACGTTTTCACTGTAGGTATCATCACCCTGTTTCGACAAAGGAATTCAAATGTTTGACTTTCTAATGGCACTGATAAGCGTTTCACGCTGTCTTAGTATTGTGACATTGAGAAAAGCAAATCACAATATGAAGTTTTGTCTGCATTGTTTACCTGTCATTTATAATATTGTTTCAAATCCGCAGTGCTTACGATTAAATGCTTGTTCTTGAAGTTAGTATTAGATGGAGTGGAGGAGGTTGAAAAGTGACGTTATAGAAGTTAAAAAATCATGAGAGGCATGGATTGGGTGGAGAGCCGAGGTATTTTCCCCAAGGGGGTGGGGGGGGGGGGTGCGGGGGAGGGAGGTTTCCAGACATAGAGTATATCACTTTAAGGTGCAAGGGAGAAGATTTAAAAGGGCCAATGGTGCAACTTTTTCACATATAAGGTGATGTGTGTATGGAATGAGCTGCAAGAGGAAGAGTGGTAGATGAAAGTACAGCTGCAACATTTATAAGACGTTTGGACAAACATATAAAAGGGAAACGCTTAGAGGCATATGGGACACATGAAAGCAGATGGGACTAGTTTAGTTAAGCATGGACAAGTTGGACCAAAGCGTCTGTTTGTGCGTGATGTGACAGTATGAATCCAGAAAGCGAGTAAAAGGGGGAACAAAAGATATGACGTAAGTAAACTGGCAAGAAATATAAAAACAAGCATCACAAAAATTTCCGTGTGCATATACAAAAGGTTCAAAATGAGTGTGTGACATTAGGTAGAAATGAAATCTGGAAAGTATATTGAGGTCATTTGGAGGATGTAACTGGGGAACTGGCTCCAGAGCTGAAAATGTGTTGCTGGTTAAAGCACAGCAGGTTAGGCAGCATCTCAGGAATAGGGAATTCGACGTTTTGAGCATAAGCCCTTCATCAGCTTATGCTCGAAACATCGAATTCCCTATTCCTGAGATGCTGCCTAACCTGCTGTGCTTTAACCAGCAACACATTTTCAGCTGTGATCTCCAGCATCTGCAGACCTCATTTTTTACTCGAACTGGCTCCAGAGAACAGGTAAAAAATTACACAAGTACTTTACATTGTTCCTCACAGGGGAAGGCATTGTAAGAATGTCAATGATATAAACAAAATGTTTATAGGAGGCAAGTTTTTGAACTGTCTCTAACAAAAGGAATAAGTAAGAGTAGACCGGTCATCAGTAATTCATAGTTGGCTTTTTAAGAAAGTGGTTACAGGGTGGCTGGTGCTACTGTGTGAAAGATTCCATAACTCTTTCAGGAGCATTCCAGCAAAACTGGAGAACCTTCAATGTGGCGCCTGTCTTCAAGAAAGGATCGAGACAGAAAGCAGGAAACATTTAGCCTAACCATTATTACTGGGAATCTGCAAGAGTCTGTTATTAAGGCATTAATTGAAGGGCATTTAGAAAAGCTTCACGCAGAGTCAGCATGGTTTTGTGAATGTGAAACTATATTTTGCCTGCAAAGTTACTCTGAGATCCCTGACAATGTAACAAGCAGACTTGATAAAGGGGAACTGGTAGGCTTGCGGCTTTCCAGAGATCTTCCATAACGTATCACAAAATAAAGGTTTTTCACAAGACAGAAGCTCATAGTATTACGGACAATGTATTAGCATGAGATGACACATAGAAATAGGAGAGAAAGGATGAATGGATCATTATGATAAAGACATATCTACTGGGGTATCACAAATACCAGTCCAATGGCATCAGTTATTTACAGTCGATTCTGACAGCCTGATGGCGGGAGCTGAATGCAATATACATCCGAGTTTGTGGATGCCACAGCGAACCAAAAGGCAGCTGTTATTTAATGAACAAGATCCCCAACAAAGGAGCAGTAGAAAGGGATTGGAGTGTTCCTTTGTATGAAACATAAAGTCAGCGTGGTGATGCAGCAAGTAACTAGATTGATACAGTACGCAGGTTCCTGGAATGAAAGAACTGAATTATTGAATACATCTAAACTGGTGAGGCGATTATTCATTGTGCTTGAAATGAATGAGCATGATATTACTGAAATGTAAAGGATACTGAGGGGGCTTCACAAGGTACATGCTGAGAATGTGTTTCCACACCTGGGCAGAGTCTCGAACTCAGAGACAGAATAAGGGATATCGATTTCAAACTGAGAGACAAAGAAATGTCTTCTTTCAGAAGGTCGTACAGTCTGAGTTTCACTAACCCAGAGAGTTGTGGAGACTGGGTCACTGAATGTTATTACAGATGTGCTGGATTGTTTTTTGACGAATCAGCGAGTTGAGGGATATGAGGGCTTAGCAGGAAAGTGGAGTTTAGCCCTGGAAGTTGAGATAACGTCCCCTCCATGGTGACCTCTGTCATTGTGGGGAATTGAACCTGCGCTATTGGCCTCCCTCTGCTTCACAAACCAGCCGTCCAGCCAACTGAGTGGGAGCCTGTGTAACTGTTTCAGACAGAAACACTCACAGACAAAGTACAAGAGAAACTTTCATAACAAGGAAAAAGGTACAATTCAGGTAACGGTCAAGGTACCAGCTGAGGATAAAAATGTTCTCTGCTGGAAATTGTGGAAACAAGTGTTTAGATGCTATCTTGAGCTGAATGCAATAAGATGACACAAGCAAAATAACCAGAATAATAACTGTGTTTAGATATCGACAACTATTAAATAACAGTATGTTTCTGATTGGTCTATGTGAAGCATGCTTACTATTGCATGACAATAGAAAGCTGATGGGACATATGGTTTGGAGAGTCCGTTCCCATGGGACATTCCTCAGGAACACATGCTTGAAGAAACCCATGATAGAAATGGCTGAGTGTCGCCTGGTCAGTGACAGGAAGCCAGGGGGCTGAATGACTGAAAGTTCCTGTAACATGGAGCTCAGGAGACACTTAGATCACCCCCGATCTTATTAAATGGTAGAACGCATTTGAAGGACTGAATGGCCTCATGATGGATTTCAATTTCGTGTGCATTTAATTTTAATTTTAAAAAACACACTGTTCATTCCCTTCATGTTTTCCACTCTGGGGCACTGCCACTCTTCTGTAACTGGGAATTGCTTGGAACGTTATCTGGAACATTCCATAATCAGCACTCTCCAGAGCTGTCTATAAATGTGTGGAGGTATCACAAAGGCTAGAGAGAGAGAAATTGAGAGTGCAAGACATTTATTCAGGCAGCAGATACTGCACTGAGCTGGGTGAGTGAGCTCAGACCATGCCTGGTGGGTCTGGTGGTGTGGCTCCCTTTGAGAAGAGAATGGTCCACCTCTCTACTACCCCATCCATCAGGACCTCAATGCCCCTGTAGACAAACCCGTAGTGTAATTGCCCATTATGGATAGATAGAGTTCTTAAAGAAGATGGAATCAAGGGTTATGGGGATTAGGCAGGAATAGGATACTGATTGTGGATGATCAGCCTTGATCATGATGAATGTTGGTGCTGTCTTGAAGGACCAAATGCCCCACTCCTGCATCTATGGTCTATTATCTATTGTCTTATCTGCCATGCTCTGGCTAAACTGGACAAGGCAGCTCCAAACTGAGAAAGCTCAATTATTTGCCCACTGTCCTTTATCATTGGTATCTGTGCCAGGGATCACAGAATATCCAGGGATATCCAGCGATGATGAGTACCTCCAACCGTGATGAGTGGGAAAATCGGGCTGGCATTGAATGACAGGGACACCATGCAGTGGGGTGGGTAGTTAATGATGTGAGTTCGATAAAATAGCACCAGGAAACTAGCTCAGTCTCAGACAGACAATCCCTCTGTCACTCACTGAAAATTATACTGAGACAAATTAGTGTTAGATTCAGCCCAGATTCTAAGACTCTGCAGACCCCACTCCCAGGTACAAAGCTGCAGAACAAATCCTCATCCAGATCACTCCATCATCTGAACACACAACAATATCCCATTCACCTATCATTCCTGGTAATGTTGGCTTATGTTGCCAGATGATATTGACTTGTCTACATTCAGAATTCTGAAACTTATGAGCATATCTTTCCATGACATTGTTTCTTAAACTCCCCCTCTCTATCTATATCCCAAACTACTTTCATTCACAGTCATACAAACAGGCCCTTCAGCCAGAACTGGTCCATTTCGACCAAAGTGTCAGTCCACATTCACTCCATGTCCCTGCACTTGACCAATATCCTTCTCAGCCTTTCTTATCCATGCGTTTTTCGAACAAAATGCAGTGAGATTTTGTAACATCAAGAAAGGCCTCAAGAAAAATCTCGCTGAATCTACCATTCATCTCACCATGGTGCTCAGTTTACATAGAAACAGTTTGACTGTAGCTTAGAACCAAGAAGAAGAAGCAAAGATTTGGTGGGAGATGTGCATGGAAGACAATGCTGCAGGGAAAACTTTGTTTACGTTATAAACATGAAATTAGAAGCACAAGAATTTGCAGGAATAACTCAACGGGCCTGGTTGCATCTGAAGGAAGGTTGAAGGTTGCATCTGCTCCTGTCAGTCGAAAAGTGTGGCCCCTGATGAACACAGCAGGTCAGGCAGAATCCGAGGAACAGGAAAGACTATGTTTCAGTCATAAACCCTTCATCAGGAATTCACTTTAGAATTCCCTGAATTTTCAGTTGTCACTTTCTCTCAATCCTTTGTCGGAAGAGAGCAGAGTCAATGTTTCAAATCCTGGGAGTCTTCATCAGAACAGTATTGGTTACCGATCTCCAGTGTATTCAGCTCCTTTTTTCATTTTAGATCTGCAATTACCTTGCATGCTGCAGTATTAATGGAATACTTGATCAGGAAAGGAGGGGAAGGTGTGAGGGCAGATATGCAGGCAATGTGTCAGTCACAGCTTAAGGCCCTGTCCATTAGAATATGAATCCTGGGGTGAAGATGAAGGAGGGCTTGTCAGAGGCACCACGCTGGAATTCTACACCATCTGAACAGATGTGACAGATCAAGAAAAAGAGGAAGAAATCAGTCGCTCCCGCTGATTGTCGTGAGGGGCAAAGTGGCTAGTAATACTGGTTTACAGCACCAATGACCTGGGTTCGATTCCACCCTTTGGTGATTCTCTGTGTGATGTTTGCAATTTCTTCACGTGTTTGTGTGGGTTTTCTTCGGGTGTTTGGCTTTCCTCCCAGAGTCTAAAAAATGCACAGGATAGGTTCAGTGGCCTCACTAAACTGCCCCACAGTATCCATGGATATGCAGGTTAGGTAGATCGTCTAGGGGAAATGTAGAGTTACTGGGATAACCTATCGGTGTGTTGGTCAGCAAGTTATCTGGAGGGTCAGTGTGGATTCGATGGGCCAAATGGCCTGTTTCCACACTGCAGGGTTTTTATAGTTTCTATTTAGCTGTCTGTGTTTAGAAACACTTCTCAGGATCCTGCCTACAATTGCTGACCCAATTTGGCTCACAAAAATGTTACACCATCCGTTTGTCTGACATGAACTCCATCAGCCACTCCTTGGCCCTTTGGCACATTTTATCATGGTACCGTTTTACTCTGATTTAAACATCTTCACTGTCCACTACTTTACTAATTTTGGTATTATCTGTAAACTCACTAACCATTCTTACAAATATTCACATCCAAATCATTTGTATAAATGACAAAATCCATTAGATCCTTATGGTACAATGCTGGTCACAGGCCTCCAGTCCAAATAAAATATTCCACACCAGCATTACCTTAATATCTTACCTTTGAGCGAATTATCTACAACTTTCCCTGTATTCCACGTGATCTAACCATGCTTAACAGTTTACCTCGCGAAACCTTTTTGAATGCCTTATTAAAGTCCATATTCTATTCCACAGTTCTATTTGTGTGCCTTCATCAATCTTATTCGTCACTTCTTCCATCAACTAAATCAATTTAGTGGGACAAGGTTTCCCACACACAAAGTCATGTTGACGATCGCAAATCGGAATTTACCTTTCCAAACACAAGTAAATCCTATCCCTCAGAATCCCCAACAACAACTTACCCACCAATGATATCAGACCTACCAGTCTATAGTTTCCTCACTTTTCCTTAGCAACTGTTCTTAAACAATAGCCCAACCTTTCCTGTGGCTGTCCATGATAAAACATATCTCAGCCAGATATCAAACAATGGCTTCCAAACAGATTCTGGGATACACCTGATCAGGTCAAAGAACATAGAACAGTGCAGCACAGTCCAGGACCATGAGTAGTTGATGTTGTGCCAGCAGTTTCCCCTACTCTAAGATCAGACCAACCTATGTGCCCTTCATTGTGCTAACTTCCAAGTACCTAATCAAAAGTCACTGAAAAGGTCAGAGGGAGTTATGCACCTTAATGCATTTTAAGATGGCCAGCTCCTTATCTTCCGTAATATGGACACCTTTCAAAATATCACCATTCATTTCCCCCAATTCTCTACTTTCCATATCCTACTCCACAGTCAAAACTGATGCAAAATATTTATTTAGTATGTCACCAATCTCCTGTAGTTCCACACTTAGGTCACTTTGCTGATCTTTAAAAGGGCCCTGTCCTCTCCGAAGTTACTCTTCTGACCTCAATGTATTTGTCGAATCTCTTTGGATTGTCCCTTACCTTATTTTCGAAAGATATCTCATGCCGCCAGTTTACCCTCCTGATTTCCCTCCTGAGTATTAGCCTACAGACTTGATACTCCTCCTTGGATTCCCTCGATCCCTACTGTCTATACTTATCATATGCTTTCATCTTTTTCTTGAACATAACCTCTATTCCGCTCGCCATCCAGCATTCCCGACAGCTAGCAGCCTTGCATTGTTCATGAACCGGAACTTACTCTTGTTAGACTATGTAATCTCATTTGTGAATGCCTAAAATTTTCCTGCAACGAGCTTCTCCAAGCAGCTTTTCAAATTGCCATTATGAAGCGTTCAAAATTGGCCCGATTCAATTCAGAGCTTTACCATTTATGGCAGGACTGTTCTTCTCCATAAGCATTTTAAAACTGGTAGTTACTGAATAACAGGCTCAAGAAGCAGAATGGCATCTTCATGTCCCTCTGGACCAGACTCAATAGGCTGAATGGCTTCCTCCTGTCCCGAGGAGGCGGATGGTCTCCTCCTGTCCCTCTGCAACAAACCCGAGAGGCTTTACGGCCTCCCACTGTCCATCTGTAACAGAGTCGAGAGGCTGAATGGTCTCCTCCTGTCCCTCTGTAACAGACACATGGGGACAGAATTACCTTCTCCTGTTACTGAGCAGCAGTCTCAATGCTCTGAATGATGTCACAAGGTGCAGCACTGCACAACGCCAATGGACAATGAATATTGTATATTGGTTTATTGTCTCTGGAAGTGTCCCCACTAGTCACCTTATGCAGCTGGTCTGTTTATTTATCACTATCGAACTTTATAAACAGTATGTAATATAAACAGTCCTGCAGTATTCTTGCACCACTCCCACATACACGGGGGAAAGAATAAGACGATTGCAAGATTTATGGTCCATCCCTAAGCAACGCCCATCTATTCCACCCAGACTGAATAAATGTTCCCTTTTATTGAGATAGGAAAAGTGACATAAGGAAGGGGTAATCTGAGCCTGTTTGTTCAGTGACTGTGATTAATGCCAGTGGAGGGGTTTCAGGTTTTAATTTTAAATGGGTTCCATTAAATGTGCTATTCCATAGCATGAGTGGGAGCACCACCGAGAGCATTAACAGGGATCAGCAGCTCAAGAGAGGCAGTGGGGAGAGATCAGAAGTGGAGCACAAGTGTCTGGAATGTTCGAACAATGAATCAGAATCTGAGAACATTAGGCTGGAATTTCTCAAGAATGGACAGGAATTTATATTGGGATGCGTGGCTTCGTTCTACATATTATAATCGAAGCCCATTACCATGGCGGATCGAATATGCACTTTCCATTGTTCAATATTTTTATTATCCAATTCTGGCTTTCGTTGGTGTCCCTGGTAAGTCTCAATGGTAGATGTGGTGTATATGGATTTTAGTAAGGCGTTTGATAAGGTTCCCCATGGTAGGCTACTGCAAAAAATACGGAGTTATGGCATTGAGGGTGAGTTGGAGATATGGATTAGGAATTGGCTGGCTGGAAGAAGACAGAGGGTAGTAGTTGATGGTAAAGGTTCATCTTGGAGTGCAGTTACCAGCGGTGTTCTGCAGGGATCTGTTTTGGGACCATTGCTGTTTGTCATTTTTATAAATAACCTGGAGGAGGGGCTAGAAGTTGGGTGAGCAAGTGAGCGAATGATATGAAAGTCGGTGGAGTTGTTGACCGTGAGGAAGGATGTGGCAGGTTACAGCGGGATATAG
The DNA here is from genome assembly GCF_020745735.1 of Hemiscyllium ocellatum. Taxonomy (NCBI): domain Eukaryota; kingdom Metazoa; phylum Chordata; class Chondrichthyes; order Orectolobiformes; family Hemiscylliidae; genus Hemiscyllium; species Hemiscyllium ocellatum. Next base: position 10,777,997 of record NC_083429.1, read on the forward strand.
ATAAGCTGCAGAGCTGGGCAGAAAGGTGGAAAATGGAGTTCAATGCAGCTAAGTGTGAAGTGATTCACTTCGGTAAGAGTAAAAAGAAGATAGAGTACTGGGCTAATGGTCGGATACTTGGTAGTGTGGATGAACAGAGGGATCTTGGTGTCCATGTACACAGATCTCTGAAAGTTGCCACCCAGGTAAATAGGGCTGTGAAGAAGGCATATGGCGTACTGGCTTTTATTGGTAGAGGAATTGAGTTCCAGAGTCCTGAGGTCATGTTGCAGTTGCATAAGACTCTGGTGCGGCCGCATCTGGAGTATTGTGTGCAGTTTTAGTCGCCATTCTATAGGAAGGATGTGGAGGCACTGGAACGGGTGCAGAAGAGGTTTACCAGGATGTTGCCTGGTATGGTAGGAAGATCGTATGAGGAAAGGTTGAGGCACTTGGGGCTGTTTTCATTGGAGAAAAGAAGGTTTAGGGGTGACTTGATAGAGGTGTACAAGATGATTAGGGGTTTAGATAGGGTTGACCATGAGAACCTTTTTCCACATATGGAGTCAGATATTACGAGGGGGCATAGCTTTAAATTAAGGGGCGGTAGGTATAGGACAGATTTTAGGGGTAGATTCTTTACTCAGCGAGTCGTGAGTTCATGCAATGCCCTGCCAGTAACAGTGGTGGACTCTCCCTCTTTATGGGCATTTAAACGGGCATTGGATAGGCACATGAAGGATAGTGGGCTAGTGTAGGTTAGTTGGGCTTGGATCGGCGCAACATCGAGGGCCGTAGGGCCTGTACTGCGCTGTATTTTTCTATATTCTATGTTCTATGTTCTAGTATGAAGTTTGGGCTGAGCGTTCTTTACCTATCATTTTTTAAAAATATTGTTTCAAATTTGAATGCTTGTTCTTTAATTTATTATCAAATGGAAGGAAGACGTTGAGAGGAGACGTTCTGGAAGTTAATAAAATCATGGGAGGCATGGATAGGGTGAATTGCCAAGGTCTTTTCCACACGATAGAGGAGACCAACCATATAGGATACAGCTTTAAGGTGAAAAGGGGAAGATTTGACATGGACAAAACGACAACTTTTTCATGCAGAGGAGGTGTGTGTATGGAATGAGCTGCCAGATGAGCTGGTAGATGCAAGTACAGCGACAACACTTAAATGACATTTGGACAAACATCTGAATGGGCAGCATTTAGAGGCATGTGGACCAAATGCAATCAGATGGGACTGGTTGAGTCAGCATTGGCAGGTTGGTTGAAATGTTTGTTCGTAATATGACTGTATGAATCTAGAAAGCGAGGGAGAAAGCAAGAAATGGACGGGAAAAGGATGAAAACAGATGATGTAAATAAATATGGCAAGAAATTTAAAAACAAGCATCACAGGTTTTTCTGTGTGTATATGAAATGTTGAAGATGAGTGTGTGACTTTTGGTAGAAAGAAAGTCAGGAAAGTAAATTGAGGACATTCAGAGGGTGTGACTGGGGAAGTGGCCAAAGGGAACTGGGAGATAATTTACACCAGCATTTGACATCAATCCTCACAGGGAAGGCACTGTAAGTATTTCAAAATTATCAAGAAAATTGTAATAGGAGGGTTCTCGAACTGTCTCTAACAAAAAGTACAAGGTTTTTAACAACAGGTAAGACTAAGGATAGGCAGGTCAGCAGTAATTCATAATTGGTTTTAAAAGAAGTGGTTACAGAGTGACTGGTGTCACTGTGTGAAATATTCCATTACACTCTGGATTACAGAAGCGTTCCAGCGAAACTCGTGAAACTCCAATATGGCGCCTGTTTTCTCGGATGGAACAAGACACAAAGCAGGAACCATTTAGCCTAACGATTATTGCTGGGAATCTACGACAGTCTGTTATTAAGGAAGGAATTACAGGGCATTTAGATAAGCGTCAGGCAGAGTCAGCATGGTTTTGTTAAAGGGAAACTATATTTTGCCTTGTAAAATCAGCAAACGTTTTTTTCTGGAGATCCCTGAGAATGTAACAAGCGGAATTGATAAAGGGAAACTGGTAGACATGAGGCTTTCCAGAGATTTTCCACAAGTTTTCACAAAGCAAAGGTTCTTCCACCAGACAGAAACTCATAGTATGATGGATAATATATTAGCGTGGGATGATGGATGGTTATCACATAGAAATTGGAGAGTCAGGATTCATCGATCTTTATGGTAAAGACATATCTACTGGAGTAGCGCCAATATCAGTCCAATGGCTTCAGTTTTTACATCTATACTGAGAATCTGAGGGAGGGAGCTGAGTGCAATACACATCTGAGTTTGAGGATGACACTGACAACAAAAAGGCAGGCTGTTATTTAATGAAGACGAGTCCCAACACAGGAGCAGCACAAAGAGATTGGAGTGTTCCTGTGCATGAAACATAAAGTCTGCATGCTGATTCAGGAAGTAACTAGATTGGTACATTAAGCCGGTTTCTGGGATCAAAAGGTTGAAGTTTTGAGCATATCTAAAATGGTGAGGCTATTATTCATTGTGCTTGAAATGAATGACCGTGACATTACTGAAATGGACAATATACAGAGGGGGCTTGACAAGGTATTTGTTGAGAATGCGGTTCCACATCTGGGCAGAGTGTCTCACTCTGGAACACTGATACAGAATAATGGATATCGATTTCAAACTGTGATGTAAAGAAATGTCATCTTTCAGAAGATAGTGAATGTCTGGAATTCCTGAACCCAGAGAGTTGTGGAAGGTGGGTCGCTGAATGTATTTACAGACGGGGTGGATTGGTTTCGAACATATAAGCGAGTTGAGAGTTACGAGGGGTAGCAGGAAAGTGGAGTTGAGCCAGTCTGGATTCTACAAGTACATTTTCGAAACAAGGCCGAACCGTTTCTCGCCCGTGGTTGTTCAAAGTTTGTGAGAAGATTTGTAGCTCGGGTGCTCGTTGTTGTGGTTCTGTTCGCCAAGCTGGGAGTTTTTGTTGGTACCAAAGTCGTGTACAAAATCTCATGCAAAGACTGCACAAAACACTACATAGGACAAACAGGAAGACAGCTAACAACCCACATCCATGAACACCAACTAGCCACGAAACGACACAACCAGCTATCCCTAGTAGCCATACACTCAGATGACAAACAACACAAATTCGATTGGGACAACACCACTATTATAGGGCAGGCCAAACAGAGAACAGCCAGGGAATTCCTAGCGGCATGGCACTCATTCACAAATTCTATCAACAGAGACATTGAACTAGACCCTATATACCGACCACTGCAGTGGAAAGCAACTGACAATTGGAAGCGGCAGATTCAAACCAGTATAAATGCCGGAGGAATCAGCACAGAAGCGCTTCACAGGAGGCTCCCAAGCACTGAAGATGTCACCTAGAAAGGGGACGAAACGTTTGCAAGAAAAACTCCCAGCTCGGCGAACAGAACCACAACAACAAGGCCTAACCATCGGAGTCACCTCGAAATGCTTCTGTGTAGCAGGTCCGAAGGGCTGAATGGAACATCAGAACATAGGGCTGAGAGACACAAGTGGGCCATTCGGCCTTTTGACACTACTGCACCAGGTTATGGTTCATCCCACTGTGCTCTCAGCTGCACTTTTCTCTCCATGCATCATTATCCCTGATTCACCTGTCTATAAAAAAATCAGACGAAGCCAGCCTCGATATAATATAAAGATTCAGCCATCACAAACTTCTGGGAAAGAGAATTCCCACTTGAAAAAATGCCCACTTTGTGAATTCTCCTCACTCAGGTTTTGACTGTGGTTGGACGGTGCCACTGTTACCTTTTCTAGTACCACTCCTCCACTATTCGCAACAAATTTAAATGTAACCAGGTTGGAGATATGGCCTGTGATAAAGTTCTCAGACTGGGTCAGGTTCAGTGATAGGAACAAGTCAGGCAGATTTCTTTAGTCAGACACATATAACTAATAGAAATCACGGAGTAGCATGGTGGATCTGTGGTTAGCACTGCTGCCTCATATCACCAAGGAGCTAGGTTCAATTGCAACCTTCAATTCTCCCCGTATCCGTGTGTGTTTCCTCCAGGTGATCCAGTTTCCTCCTACATTCCAAAGATGTGCAGGTGAGAGTTAATTGGCCATGCTCAATTGCCCTTAGTGCTCAGGGATGTGTAGGCTAAGTGGTTTAGTCATGGGAAATGCACGATTACATGGTTAGGGAAAGGAGATAGATCTGGGTGGGATGCAGTTCAGTTGGCCAGTGTGGACTCAATGGACAGAATGTCCTGCTTCTACACTGTAGAGGTTCTATGATAGTGACATTAATGCCACATTGCCACTTCCACCACCTCCACACCATCAGCACATCTTCCCCTCCCGTCCACTGTCAGTATTACACGGGGACCATTCCTTCTGTGACACCCTCCATCACCCTGAACACTTCCCCACTCCCCCCGACACCTTCTCATGCAATTGCAGAAGGTGGAACACTTGTCCATTCAGCTCTTCACTCCTCACTTTCTAAGACCCCAATCACAACTTCCAGTTGAAGCAGCATTCTACTTGTATTCATTCAATCCAGTCTCCTGTCATTGCTCCTCACAATGCAGTCTCCCTTACACTTGGGAGACCAAACAGAAACTGCTTTAAGGAACATTTCAACTCTATCTGTAGGAATAATCCTGACCTTCCCATTCCAAAAACCTACTTTGTTCTCATGTTGACTTATCGGTCCTGAGCTGCTGTAATGTTCCAAAGAAGCACAACCCAATCTCGAGTAACACCTCACTTTACACTTTAGTATATTATAGCCTGTAGGAGTTAACATTCAATTCCATAATTACGCAGTCTGACCCCATTATGGCTGTTCTCCATTTTTTGTACATTCTGCTTCCAGGTTTCCCTATGAACATATCTGCGACTTGTTTATCTTGCACTCAATAGAGAGAACCCGTTTCTCCCATTTGCAATTTAACTTATACCCATTTTACATCTATTTCTCTTTCACCACAATTAAAAAGGTAATTCCTTTGTGGCATTGCATCTCCATGTGCTGTTTCACATCATCCCTCGTCGACGTTTGTCAAGGGATTAAGGACTTCTTTTCAGTTCTGAACAAGGGTCACGCTGGACTTGAAACATTGTCTCTGTTTCTCTGTCTCCACAGATGCTGCTAGATCTGCTGAATTTCTCCATCAATTTCTGGTTTTGAACCGCTCGAAAGACGTGTGTCCAAGCCGTTCAAACATCCTGTCCATCATGGAGTGCCATACACCGGGGAGTGAACAATTAACACAAGATGTAGAAATTCACTAGTTCTGAAACGACATAAGACTGGCATCATTGACACTACAGAGTTCTTAATGAAGACCATTGAGATAAAAAGAGGGAAACACATTCAATTTAAACACCGAAGGTGGCATGAATGGAAAGGAAAAGATCCAGATGAATGTAGAATCGCTACAGTGTGGAAATAGGCTCTTTGGCCCAACAAGTCCACAACGATTCTCTGAAGATCAAACCAACCAGACCCATTCCCATATCCTACACTCACCCCTGACTAATGGACCCAACCTACGCATCCATGAAAACTATGGACAATTTAACAATTCATCTAAACTGCACGCCTTTGGACTGTGGGTGGAAGCCAGACACGGAGAGAATGGGTAAACTCCACACAGGCAGTCGCCAAAGGATGGAATAGAACTTGGGTCCATCGAGTCCTGAGGCTGCAGCGCTAACCACAGACACACGGTGCTACCTGGTGGAATATGCTTAGGGGTTTTGAGTATCATGACAGTTAAGAAGTGTGACATCATGGACAAACACTCAGAAGAATGAGAATACAAAAGTGGAAGTGTTATCACATCCGAAACCAGAGTAGCTCATGGTGTGATCGGTGAATGGGTCTCGGTGTGAACTTGGGGATAGACAGCTGAATTGCAATGCAGAAATTGCAGCTCAAAACTGGGAATTCATATGGTACTGTCGATCACAGCTGGACAGAAGGAGAATTGTATTCACTTAAAATCTGTATCTTTATGTCCAGAATCATTCCTCAGTCTATCATTCCCTTAAGCTGATCGATGTTGCAGAGACGAGTTGGGGAATGTACTAGGGTCAGAAGCATGTATACCTAAAACTGATGACAATCTATTTAAAGCTACCGCACTTGACCAGTGTACGTACATTCCAAACAGCAGGACTAATATCTGAGAGAGAGGGCGAAATGATTACAAAGCAAACAGATCAGATAGAAGCTTTACAGTTCTGCCACATCCAGTCAGAAATGGAGTTGAACTATGAAACAACTGACGATAAAAGAGGACTCCACAAATATTATTTAAAAACAACATTGTTGAATAGGATTAGGGCGTCACTGGTTAGGTCATTATTTATTGCCCAGAGGGTTGTTAAGAGTCAACCACATTGCTGTGGATCTGAAGTTACATGTGTCCAGAGCGGGTATGGGTGGCAGCATCCATTCCTTAAGGACATCAGTGAACCAGATCGGTTTGTCCTACAATCAGCAATTGATTCATGATCTCATCACTAGACTCTTAATCCCAAACATGTATTGGATTTTAATTCCACCATCTACTGTAACAGGATTCGAACTCAGATCACCAGAATATTACTGGGGTTGTTAAAATAACATCTCAGCAGCTATTGCTAAGGCTATTGTTCTCAAAAGAATGGAATATTCATGTACATGAGTGTAAAAGACAAGGATGCTGTGTCTGCACCATCCTCAGCCAGACGTGTTGTTTGAATGATGCCCACAGAATCACAGATGCCAGTCTTCAACTAATTTGATTCACAGCACATGTCATGAAGAAACAGCAGAACACAGTAGATACGACAAAGACAATGGTCCCTGACACCGTTCTTGCAAAAGGACTGAAGACCTGTGCTGCACAACAAGCCGTGACCCTGGGGATGCTGTGTCATTCCAGCTCCATATCTGACATTTCCCTGGCAATGTAGAAGATTACTCAACTATGTCCCATCCCCTAAGAGGGGAATAATTACAAGCTGACCAATTACCACCCCCTCAGTCCCATCACGACAATCAAATTGGTGAGAATTCTTTCTGCCAGAGATGTCAAGCAGCAAAGAAATAACCAGCTCAGTGTGGTTTCCCACAGGTCCTATTTGGAGATGGTGTTGTTGTGGAAATGTCACTGGATTAGTAATCTAGACCAAGTTAATGCTTTGACAATTAACAATTAATAAAATATCGAGGTGTAAAATCTGGTGCCAGTAATACTGACATTGAAGTCCATGTTAATTGTCAACATAAATTTTCTCCCCCAATGTACTTTCAGGAAGTGAATCCCCCGTGCTTTCCTAGTCTTGCCTAAATGTGACTCCTGATACACAGCCATGTGATAAACTCATCAGTGGTCTCCGAAACTGCAAGGCCATTGTATCAAACTGTTCCAAAATCTTAAAAGATGAACCCGGACAAAACACCGGGCACCAGCGTTTGCATCGGAAAAGGGAATGGGAAACACAGTCCATAGGACCCTTCAGAGACCTCCTTCCAAACATCTGAGAGTTACGAAGCACATTTACAGAGCTTTCCCACAGACTGTACAGAATCATTGGGAAAGGGGTAGGTATCAAACCCATTGAGCCTTCTGCACTCTAGTTTTTGGCCAAACATTTCTTCAATTGGCTTTTCCGAAACACTGTATACTTTATATCCTTTGAAGTGATTAACTATCTGGATAAAAAAAGAAGTAGGAACTTCGGTCCGACAATTTGGTGACGAAGTCAACAAAAGTATAGACATTAGTCTCCTCACAAAGCAACAGGTTTACATCAATTCCTTTTGAAACGCTACCGTTATTCTATTTTTTCCAACCAACATGTTCAATGCCACATCTATCGACATTGCTCTTCACTTGCCACGTATTTGCCCATTCCCTCCAATTTGTCTCAATCACCTTTGAACTTCTTCACATCCTGATCAACCACTCACAATCTCAATTTGGTACCATCAGCTGATTTGAAAAGATTACACACAATGTCCTTGAATAAATGCTTGATATGCTTTCTGAATAGCAGGGGTCCAAACATCAATTCCTGGATTGTCTTGCTAGTCATTGCTTTCCACTCCAAAGTATATAGAACTGTTTATACTGATACACTTTTTCCTTTAAACTGTCCCATTTCCAACCCAAGCCAGTATATTAAATCTAGCTGTTACACACTCTTATGGACGAGGATAGACCTCCTCAAATCATTTCAAGGAAGTAGCACAGACCCTACCTTTGATCTCTGACTTAAGCAGGTGTAAGGTGGATATTCCAGGAGTGATGCAACTGAATGAAACACAAATATAACAGGATTGCAGACAGAATAACTTAACTACCTGAAAAATCAAGAAATTATTTCTCAATCCCGGATTCAACCCAGTGAAACTCTTCTGCACCCCATCCAGTGCCAGTACATTCTTTCTCAAGTAAGGCGGCTTAACCTTCAAACAATACTCTAGGCGTGGTCTCACCAGCACTGTGTTCAGCTGCATAATAACTTACCTGATTTTAAATTGAATCTCTTCATCGACGATAGACAACATACCATTTGCTTTCCTCAGTACTTACTGTACCTGCAGACCAACCTTGTGTGATTCATGCACATGGATATCCAGTTCTCTCTGCAGAGCAGCATGCTGCAACGTTTTACCACTCAAGTGATAATCCTTTTTACTTGTACTCCTAACAAAATAGATGAATTCACATTTGGTGACTTGGTATTCCATCTTCCAGACATTTGCCTACTCACTCAATGTATCTGTGCTCCTCTAAAATGTTTCATAGATCTCTGCACACATTGCTCTGCCACTTACCTTCATGTCATCTGCAAACTTTGAAAAAACAACGGATGGTCCCAACTCCGCATCATTTATATAAATTGCGACTAATTGCAGCCCCAACGCTGATCCCTGAAATACGTCACTACTCACTGATTGCCAGATATGAATAGCACTCATTTAGACAAACTCTTTGCTTCCTGTTAGTCAACCAATCTTCTATCCACACTAATACTTTACCCATAACGCGTTCCACCTTTATCTTCTGCAGCAGTCTATTGCGCGGCACCTTGTCGGACAACTTTTGGAAATCTAGATACACCACATTCACTGGGGACTGGTTGTCTAGCTTGCTCATAATTTCTTCATAAATTTCCAAAAGAGCTGAGAAGCATGACCTGCCCTTCAGGAACCTTTGCTGTGTCTGCGCAATGGGCCGATTTCTATCAAAATGCCTTGCCATTTCTCCCTTGATAATACACTCAAGCATCTTCCTCATTTCACAGATTAAGTTAACTGGTTTATAATTCCCCATCTTTTATCTACCAGCCATTTAAACAGTGGCGTCTCATTTGCTGTTTTCCAATCTGCTGGGACTGCCTCAGAGTTCATCATTTTTTTAAAAAAACTACCACAACTGCACTTGATACTTCTCCCGCGATCTTTTTTAGTACCCTGGACTTTTCTGCCTTTAGATCCATTAGTTTACCTAACACGACCTCCTCCGAAATAATGCTTATGCACATGTCCACACCTACCCTCGTCTCTTTGTCAATTACTGGCATGTTATTAGTGTCTTCCGCAAAATACGTGCTCAATGCCTCGGTCATTTCATCATATCTTATAATTAAATGCTCCTTCTCATCCTCTAAAGGACCAGCATTTGCGTTAGCCACTCATTTTCATTTTATATATTTAGGGACTCACCTGCAATCTATTTTCCTATTCTGTGCTAGATTTTTTTTCTTGTCTTCTATCCTACTTTTCTTTATAGCTCTTTTCGTGCCTTTCTGTTGACCTTTAATGTGTTTCCAATCTTCGAGGTTCCTGCTGTTCTTGGCCACTTTGCATGACTTCTCCTTAAACTTGGTAGCCTCTCTTATTGCTTAGACACCCGATGCAGATTACCCCTTTCCTTAGAGTATTTGCTTTTTTACTGAATATACTTTTGCTAAGGACTTTTTAAAAAATTACTTTGAAAATCCTTCCCTGCTCGTCAAATCTCACACAGTTGTTGTCTCTGGTTTGTTACCCGTGCCACGTGATAGAGAGTCGAGGAATAGGGAGAGAGAGCAGTTAAATGTGTGGCTACAGGGCTGATGCAGGAGGGAGGGATTCAGGTATATGGATAACTGGGGTTCTTTCTGGGGAAGGGGGACATCTATAAACAGGATGGTCTACACCTGAACCTGAGGGACACCAGTATCCTTGGGGGAGGTTTGCTAGTGCTCGTTGGGGGGATTTAAACTAACTCTGCAGGGGCGTGGGAACATAGACTGTAGCTTTAGGATGCAGGATCTCGAGTGTAGGCAGGTTAGGAACATGGCATCAATCTCGAAGGAGGGTGCCTGTAAACAGGAAGGTGGCTTGAAGTGTGTATACTTCAATGCGAGAAGTAGACGAAATAAGGTAGGTGAACTTGCAGCGTGGGTTGGTACCTGGGATTTCGATGTTGTGGCTATTACAGAGACATGGGTAGAACAGGGACAGGATTGGCTGTTGCAGGTTCCAGGGTTTAAATGTTTTAGTAGGGTCAGAGGTGGGGGTAAAAGAGGTGGAGGTGTGGCATTGCTTGTCAAAGATAGTATTACAGCTGTGGAAAGGACGATGGATGAAGACTCGCCATCTGAGGTAGTTTGGGCTGAGCTTAGAAATATGAAAGGTGAGGCCGCTCTGTTAGGAGTTTTCTACAGGCCTTCTAATTCTCCGAGAGATATACAAGAAAGGATTGCAAGGATGATTCAGGAGAAGAGTGAAAGTAATAGGGTGGTTGTAATGGGGGACTTTAACTTTCCAGATATTGACTGGGAAAGCTATAGCTCGAGTACATTAGATGGGTCGGTGTTTGTCCAATGTATGCAGGAGGGTTTCCTGACACAATATGTAGACAGATCAACAAGAGGTGAGGCCATACTAGATTTGGTTCTGGGTAACGAACCAGGCCAGGTGTTAGAATTGGAGGTAGGTGAGCACTTTGGGGACAGTGACCACAATTCGGTGACTTTTACTCTAGTGATGGAGAGGGATAAGTGTGCATGACAGGGCAAGAGTTATAGCTGGGGGCAGGGAAATTATGATGCGGTGAGGCATGACTTAGGATGCGTGGCTTGGAAAAGTAGGCTTCAAGGGAAGTGTGCAATCGATATGTGGAGCTTGTTCAAGGAGCAACTATTGAGTGTCCTTGATAAGTATGTACCTGTCAGGCAGGGAGGAAAAGGTTGTGTGAGGGAGCCGTGATTTAATAAGGAATTGGAATCCCTTGTTAAAGGGAAGAGGGCGGCCTATGTAAAGATGAGGCATGAAGGTTCAATTGGGGCGATTAAGAGTTATAAGGTAGCCAGGAAGGTTCTAAAGAGAGAGCTAAGAGCAGCAAGGAGGGGACATGAAAAGTCCTTGGGTTGTAGGATTAGGGAAAACCCAAAGGCTTTCTATAGCTATGTCAGGAATAAAAGAATGACTAGTGTAGGAATAGATCCAGTCAAGGATAGTAATGGGAAGTTGCGTGTGGAAGCTGAAGAGATTGGGGAGACACTGAATGAATATTTTTTGTCAGTATTCACTCAGGAACAGGACATTGTTGCCGATGTGAATATTGAGTCACAATTAATTAGAATGGATGGCTTTGAGTTATGTAGGGAAGAGGTGTTGGAAATTCTGGAAAGGGTGAAAATAGATAAGTCCCCTGGGCCTGATGGCATTTATCCCAAGATTCTCTGGGACGCAAGGGAGGAGATTTCAGAACCATTGGCCTTGATTTTTATGCCCTCGTTGTCTACAGGAATAATGCCAGAAGACTGGAGGATAGTAAATGTGGTTCCCTTGTTCAAGAAGGTGAATAGGGATAACCCTAGTAACTATAGGCTGGTGAGTCTCACTTCTGTTGTGGGAAAAGTCTTAGAGAGAATTGCAAGGGATGGGATTTGTGAACATCTGGATAGGAATAATGTGATCAAGGATAGTCAGCATGGTTTTGTGAAGGGCAGGTCGTGCCTCACAAACCTTATTGAATTTTTTGAGATGGTGACTAAAGAGGTGGACGAGGGTAAAGCAGTAATGTGGTGTATATGGATTTTAGTAAAGCATTTGATAAGGTTCCCCATGGTAGGCTACTGCAAAAAATACGGAGGTATGGCATTGAGGGTGAGTTGGAGGTTTGGATTAGGAATTGGTTGGCTGGAAGAAGACAGAGGGTAGTAGTTGATGGTAAAGGCTCATCTTGTAGTGCCGTTACTAGCCGTGTTCTGCAAAGATCTGTTTTGGGACCATTGCTGTTTGTCATTTTTATAAATGACCTGGAGGAGGGACTAGAAGGTTGGGTGAGCAAGTTTGCGGATGATACGAAAGCCGGTGGAGTTGTTGACAGTGAGGAAGGATGTGGCAGGTTACAGTGGAATATAGATAAGTTGCAGAGCTGGGCAGAAAGGTGGCAAATGGAGTTCAATGTAGGTAAGTGTGAAGTGATTCACTTTGGTAAGAGTAACAAAAAGATAGGGTACTGGGCTAATGGTTGGATACTTATAGTGTGTGGATGAGCAGATGTCCATGTACACAGATCTCTGAAAGTTGCCAACCAGGTAAATAGTGCTGTGAAGAAGGCATATGGCGTACTGGCTTTTATTGGTAGAGGAATTGAGTTCTGGAGTCCTGAGGTCATGTTGCAGTTGTATAAGGCTCTGGTGCGGCCGCATCTGAAGTATTGTGTGCAGTTTTGGTCTCCATACTATAGGAAGGATGTGGAGGCACTGGAACAGGTGCAGAGGAGGTTTACCAGGATATTGCCTGGTATGGTAGGAAGATCGTATGAGGAAAGGCTGAGGCACTTGGGGCTGTTTTCATTGGAGAAAAGAAGGTTTAGGGGTGACTTGATAGAGGTGTACAAGATGATTAGGGGTTTAGATAGGGTTGACCATGAGAACCTTTTTCCACATATGGAGTCAGCTGTTATGAGGGGGCATAGCTTTAAATTAAGGGGTTGTAGGTATAGGACAGATGTTACTGGTAGATTCTTTACTCAGCGAATCATGAGTTCATGGAATCCACTGCCAGTAGCAGTGATGGACTCTCCCTCTCTATGGGCATTTAAACGGGCGTTGGATAGACATATGGAGGATAGTGGGCTAGTGTCGGTTAGTTTTGCTTGGATCGGCGCAACATCGAGGGCCATAGAGCCTGTACTGCGCTGTATTTTCTATGTTCTAAAAAAGTCTTTGTTTTCAGTTGACGTTCGCCAATTCCGCTCGCATTCTAAAGTAGTCTCCCTTGTTTAAGCACAGTACCCTTTTATTGGATTTTATCTTCACACTCTCCATCTGTATTTTAAATTCAACCATACTGTGATCATTCCTTCTAAGTTGATTTCTACCTATGAGGTCATTAATTATTCCTGTCTTATTTCACAGGACCAGGACTAGCATAGCTTGCTCCTTATTGTAGGTGCTTTTATTTTAGAGCAGACAAACTCAGACATTTCGGATTCACTGCTTTTAAGACATCTTCGAAAAAGAAATACAAGGGCAGCATGACCTTGTTAAAGGAGTAGCATTTTCACAACACTAGACTTGGTACTTCATCAAAAAGTTTCTGAAAATCCAAATTCACTGCATCTATTGCTTCTCCATAATTTATTTCCCAGTCGGTTTCTCAAATATGATTCACTTCTAATAATTTGGCATTGACCTGATTCATGTTGATTACTTTCAAATTAATTTAATTCTCGAAGTTCTCTGGCAAAACATTCTTTCTAATAGACTCTTGTATTCTCCTGATTGCTTCTTTGGTACTAAGCAGACACATTCCCGACTTTCTTCCTACCTCCTTTACAAATACTGGGGTTATATTTGCTACCCTCAAATCTGTCAATTAAGTCATCAGGAATTTGGAAGACAGCAAGCAAAGTATCCATTATTCCCATGGCCACCTCCTTTAGGAATCATGGATAAAGATTATCACGCCATGGGGATTTATCAGATTTCATTCCAAATATTTTCTTCAAAACTGTTTATTTACGGATCTGATTGTATTTCCTGTTTTTTCTCAGTAGACTTAGAATTGATTGGAATTTTTACTTTTTTTCTTTCATGAAGGCAGAACTGGAGTAGTTGCTTCATCATCTGCCATTTTCCTGTTCTCCATTCATTGATTTTGGACTCTAAGGAAGCTACAATTATTTTTGCCAGCATTTCACCTTGGTATATTGTACTTTGAGAAGTTTTTACGTTTCACGCTTGTTTAATGTACTGCTCCGAAACCTATCACTTCCTGTCTTAAGTTGTTCCATAATTGATCTTCCACAGCCATACAATCACAGAAGCATATCTTGCGTAGCATCAAAATTACAGCACGATCTATGCTATTGCAACTTTTCTACACCAGTCCAATAGCCATGAATGGTTTGACAATTCAAGTGCTCGTCCAAATACTTTTTAATGCTTGTGAGGTAACTCGTGATAACTCCCCGTCCCCTCCTGCCATTCTCAGGAGGTGCATTCTGGACCCCATCACCCTCTTGCTGAAAAACAATCCCTGACTCCTCTCTAAACCTCAAATCCTTCCGTTTAAAAGTGTGCTCCCCTGTTCGGCTCTTTGACAAAAAGGTACAGCTGCTGTCTATCCACCCTGTCTATGACCCTCGTAATCGTATCCTTCTGAATCACGTCCCCAACAGCCTTCTCTGCTCCAAAGTAAACAAATGGAGCTTATGAAACCTCTCTCCATAGCTGATATGCTCCATACTTGGGAACATCCTGGTGAATCTCTGTACCCCCTCCAGAACAATCACATCCTGCCTGTAATTTTGCTCCCAGCACCTCAAGTAGTATTCCATCTTGATCTAACCAAAGTGTTACATAGCTCTTGTAATCTAAGCCTCGATGAGTAAAGGCTATGCCTACTGTTTCCAATGTTTTCTTACATAACCTTTGATCCTCCCCTGTTACATTCACGGATGTGCGACTCTCCTGTCTGGTTCCTTCCTCCAACGTGCATCACCTCATATTTATCAGAGTTACAGCCTATCCGCCATTGATCCACCCATCTGACCATTCCATCTATATCTTCCTGTAACATACGAACTTCCTCCTCACTGCCAAACAACCAGCCAATATTTGTGTCAAACACAGATTTACTTATCACGCTGTCACTCCCCCTCCACATTCACACCTATATCATTTATAAATACCACAAATAATAAGGAACACAGCGCTGATCAGTTTGGTATATCAGGGGACACCGGTCTCCAGTCACACAACCAGCCTTCTACCACCATACTTGTTTTCCAAAATTTTCTCTAACATTGATCTGAAGCACACTGTTCTATAGTTCCCTGCTCTACATCTACAAACTTTCCTATAAAGGGTGTTCTCCAGTCCTCGGGATCCTCAACTGTGACCAGATTCTATTTAAACATTTGCATCAGCGCCTTTCATCCCTTGTCTCCAACAGCAGCCTGAGATGTAACTGATCTAGACCTGGGTATTGGCCCAGTTTTATATCATGCAAAACCATCACATCTTACATCAATCTGTTCAACAGGTTCCCAGTCCATCTTATTGAATTCTGAACCTACCTCCTCATTTTCCAAAGTAAAACAGATGTGAATTTCTCACACAACAATCAATCAGCGTTCTCGAGTTTCAAACACAGATTCCCGCCTTGATCCCAGACCGAGTCTCCTCAGCAGACCATTGTGTCATCTGAGAGATTAATCAGGAAAATACCCATTCAGTATATGTGATCAGTATATTTGAATTAGATCAAGACATCAAAATTGCACAGGTACAGTCCAGATACAATCTCACCAACTCTGTGTTACTAGTGCAGAATGTCTTTACTTCTAATAGGAGCAAATCACAGCAGAATCTGAATCTGTACTGAAACAAACGCATGCTAGAGATCACAATTAGTCAGACAGCATCGTAAAGAGAGAGCGAGAGAGCAAGCTGACACTTTGAGTCTAGTTTGTTCTTCATTGTCTCTATTCAGATTCCCTTTAAATGAAGGTGTTTAAAGGGGCACAACACTGAAATCTGTGGTACAGCAGCATGCACCGGTCTGCTGTCACACAAACAGCCTTTTATAACCACCTATGTTCTCCATTGGTTTCTCTATTGCTTACCTTCCCCTGTTTGCATATGTTCCTCCCAATACATTTGCTTTAATGTTTTCTGATAACTTTCTGTGTGGGCTGATTAAACATCCTCCTGAATATCTGACTTTACCACATTCCCTGATTCACCATTGCTTACATCTATAAGAGATATCTTCAAGAAAAGAATTGTAAATTATAACTTCCCTTTCACAAATAAGATTAGATTAGATTACTTACAGTGTGGAAACAGGCCCTTCGGCCCAACAAGTCCACACCGACCTGCCGAAGTGCAACCCACCCATACCCCTACATTTAGCCCTTACATTCAGCCTCGGACCTTCGTGTGACCATCCTCCAAGATGGACTTGGGACAGGCAGCGGAGGAAAGTGGCCTAGCAGAGGCTGATAGCTAAATTCGGTAACCATAGAGAGGGCCTCAACCGGGACCTTGGGTTCATATCACATTACAGGTGATCACTATTGCACTGCACACACACACAGATATTCCTACACACACACACTCTCACATACACATGGACACAGGTACACACAGACACGCACACAGACACACACACACACTCTTATAGAGACACACACTCCCACGCTCACACATGCACCCCCTTGCAGACTAAAGACACTCTGCACCCACTACACACACACACACACACTTTCTCATACTCACAACCCCCACCCCAGACAGACAGACACAGACAAAGACCCACATGCACACATATACTTTGTGTGGTAAATTTATATTGCAGAGTTACATTGCACTTTGCTAAAAAACTGCATACATTCATGTAGAAATCTGAGCTCAAAAACTGCAGGAATATATGTAAACACTGTTAACTCACTTATTAGATTAGAATCAATCTAAACATCAGGTCATAGAGAGAAAACACAGGAGGTTAACACCTTCAGCATATTCTCTAGATATCACCATTGTTAGCAGCTAACACAAGAGTGCAACTTTAAAAAGAAGGGTTTTGTGATTTACACATGAAAGAAGTGAAACTATCACTGTATTCTAACAGATGAAAGGCTTAACAGACAATCAATTTTTCAATGTATAATTTCAGTTACATCGCACTGCAAATTTTTGCTAAAATTCTGTGTTACGATCGAGCACTCCACAATCACCTGATGAAAGCTGTGAAAGCTAGTGTGCTTCCAATTAAACCTATTGGACTATAACCTGGTGTTGTGTGATTTTTAACTGTGTACGCCCCGGACCAACACCGGCATCTCCAAATTATGATAGAAAGAGATGATTTGTACGTTAGTGTCCATGTGCGAGAGAGAAAGAGGGTGTGTGTGTGTGTGTATGCGTTTAAAGATGAGAGTGAGAGTCTCTGCTCACGTTAAGACAGACGGATTTGGCAGATCCCTTTCGTCACATACACTCAGACCGTGGTTTCAGACTTTCCACACTCTGCAGCCTCTCCTCCATTTGTTGTTCATGTTACAGACCCTTATGCTGCAACTACAGTCCCTATGCTCCATCCAGTGTTGGGCCACCAAATCCTCTGGTTAGTGAGTTTGCAGATAACAGCAAAATTGGTGATGTAGTGGACAGTGAAGACGGTTAACTCAGAGTAAAACGGGACTCTAATCAGACAGACTAAAGTGCTGAGGAGTGGCTGATGGCATTCCTGTTAGACAAACCGAAGGTGTAACATTTTGTTGAGGCAAATTGGGTCAGCAATTATAGGTAGGATCCCGGAAAGTGTTTTCAAACACAGACAGCTACATAGAAATTATAGAAGCACTGCACTGTGGAACTAGGCTATTTACCCCATTGAGTCCACACTGACGCTCCAGATAATATCCCAACCCACAAAACCATACGTTACCCTGGTAAGTCCACATTTACCATAGCCAATGGCAATTCTCCGTAACTGTCCTCATTTTGTCTATGAATAGCAGACTAACAAGGGAGCGCTTTGCCTGAGAAGCTTCAATATCTAACCATACTGAGGCCGAGGCCTCACTAACATTGGGTAAAGAAGAGCTCATTGATAGCTTTTAATATCAGGGGAACTACTCCCCACAATCTGTGGGGTAATTGTAATTTGGTTAACTTGAGGGGTTGCTTATGGTGACAAATCAAAGAACTAATTCATCCATTATGTCTCCGAAATGTCTGTCTGGGAATCATCAAAGAAAGCATTCATACGGGGTATAGCAAACAAGAGAGGGAATTCATTTTAATAAGAGCGATCCGATCGAGCTAGGATATTGGAAGTGCCTTCCATCTTCGAAGGTCTTGTTTAATTTTGTCAAACAAATGGGCACATTCGACTTTAAATAAAAGTTCAAAGATAGGATTAATGAACATACCTAAATAGGGAATATCCCCATACCCCCAGGACCATTAAAAAGGAAATCGGCATCAGGTATTTCCTGAGTTCGTCCATAGGCATGGCCTCTGACTTTGTAAAATCAATGGTATAGCTGAAAAAGGCACCAAATGACCTGATGTGTTGCCTGAGGTGAGGTACCAAAACTGTGGGATTTAACAAAAATATAAGATCATCATCTGCAGACAATGCAACCTTACATGAATTCTATCCCACTTCTGGGGCAGATATGTTGGGGTCCCTGCAGATGGCCTTCGCCAGTGTCTCAAGCGCCAGCATAAACAATGGCGAAAGGGGATACCCTTGTTGACTGCCCCTAGAAATATTAATGTTACTGGATTGCACGCCACTTTATAGATTCATACAGTCATATCGTGCACAAACAGACCATATGTTCCAACTTGACCATGCTGGCCAGATTTTCTCAACTAAGCTAGTCCCATTTGCTTGCACTTAGCTCATATGCCTCTAAATATTCATATGTTTGTCCAAATGTCTTTGAAATATTGTAGGTGTACTTGCATCTACTACTGTTCCTCTGGCAGCTCATTCCATACTTACATCACCCACTGTGTCAATAAAGTTGCCCCTTTGTCCCTTTCAAGTTTTCCCTCTTTCACTTAAAGCTATTCATCTGTGTTTGAACTCCCCGATCCTGCAGAAAAGACCTTGGCTATTCATCCTATCCATGCCTCCCATGATATTATAAACTTCAAGAATGTCATCCCTCAAACTCCTAAACTCCATCTGATACTAACTTCAAGATCAAATGTTTCCCGATAAGCACTGCAAATTTGAAAGAATTGTAAAAATGACAGGTAAAGTAAACATCCCCATCTTCATGTTGTCAGTTTTGCTCTATGTTACAAAACTAAGGCAGCATGAAACTCTTACTAATGCCAATAAGAGAATCGACGTCTCTGGCATAAGGGCTTATGCCCGAAACGTCGATTCTCCTGCTCCCTGGATATTGCCTGACCTGCTGCGCTTTTCCAGCAATACATCTTTCAACTCTGATCTCCAGCATCTGCAGTCCTCACTTTCTCCCAGTGCCAATAAGAGGTCAAGCACCTGATTTCATAAGTGTGAAGGGGATGATGATCTATACAGTGAAAACGTATCTCTTGCTAGATCTATATAATACCCCCTTCTGTTCTCCCTGTGACCTTGTGTGGTTGTGTCTTCTTTAACTTACACTCAGTTAGAGAGAACCCCTTTTCCCCATTCACACCTTAGTTTAAACCCATTTTGCACCTTCTTCTCATTCACAACTGCTAATAGTCATTTATCTTTTGCCACGCCCTCTTTTCCAAGTCATGCATCCCCCATTTCCGGCAAGGGATTACAAAGCCCAGTTTCCAACCTTTTTCAGTTCTCAACAAGTCACACTGGACTTGTAACGCCAACTCTGTTTCTCTGTCTCTGCAGATGCTGAGTTTCTCCAGAAATGAATTGGAGCAGCACAAATTTTCAATTAAAGAAATAGTGAAGGATACTGGAACTAAAAACACAAACATTGCTGGAGAAACCAAGAGCTTCGTAAAAAGGTCACTGGACCTGAAAGATGAACTCTGCATTCACTACTGAAGATTTCGTCAGAGCAGCTTTGTTTCTTCAGCAATTTCTGATTATTGAAAAGTTCCAATACATGTGTGAAAGCTGCTCAAACGCCCTGTCCATTACGGAGCGCCCTACACTGGGAACTGAATGATAACGCAAAGTGCACACATTCATTGACTCAGAAACTGCATAAGGCTGGCATCACTGACACCACAGAGCTCCTATTCATGGTCAGGGAGAAAACCAGAGGAAAACATATTCACTTCAAACGCAGAATATGCATTACGAGAAAGTAAAAGATTCAGGTGAATATGTTAAAGAGTTTGAGTAATGTAACAAATTGGAAGCATGACACCAAGGAGAACACTCAGAAGAATAAGAATAAGAAAATTGAAGTATTTACGCATCAGAAAACAGGTGAGATCACTGAGTATATGGCTGATGGGTGACTGGGTCTTTGGGTGAACTGGGAGACAGTCAGTCGAATTGAATTGCAGATATTGAAGCTCAAACTGGGCATTGATGTGATGCTGTAGACAACAGCAGCAACAGAAGCAGGATTGTATTCAAACATAATCTGTAACATTTTCCCCAGGATATTCCATCAGTCTACCATTACCATCAAGCCAAGTGATGGTTCAGTGTGGGTGAACATGCCAAGGTCATAACCATGTGTACCTAAAGCTGATGACAAACCATTAAAGCTACCGCACTTAAGTGGTTTCATTCCAAATAGCAGAACTAACATCTGATAGAGAGGACGAAATGATCCCAAGACCAACAGATCAGATCTAAGCTCTGCAGTCATGCCACATCCAGACATAAATGTCAGTGTACAATTAAACAACTTATGGAGGAGAGGACTCCAGAAATATCCCTATCCTAAATAATGGAACAGCCCAGCACATCAGTGAAAAAGACAAGGATGTAGTATCTGCATCATCTCAGCCAGAGGTGTTGAATGGATGATCCATCTCACCCTCGCCATGATGTCCACAGGATCACAGATGTCAGTTTTCAACCAATTCGATTTGCTCCATATGACATGAAGAAACAGCTGAACACAGTATATACGGCAAAGGTAATGGGCCCGGACATCATTCCTGCAATAGGACTGAAGACTTGTGCTGCACAACAGACCGTGTCCCAGGGGAAAGAGTTTCATTCCAGCTCCAATTCTGACATCTCCCTGGCAATGTGAAAATTACTCAAGTGGTTCCCCTTCCCTAACAAGTGAATAATTACATTTTGACCATTTAATACTCCCTCAGTCCCTTCATGATAATCAGATTGGTGGGAGTTCTTTTTGACACAGCTGTCAAGCAGCACAGAAACAACCCGTGCGGCGTGGCTTCCGGTAGGTCCCCATGTGGTGATGGTGCTGTTGTGGAAATGCTACTTGATTACTAATTCAAGACTCGATAATGCTCTGGCAGCTTGTTGAAGTTAAAACCAATTAATAAAGTATCAAGATGTAGAATCTGGTGATGGTAACAATGACCTTACATCCAATGTCGATCTAATTCTCCAATGAACTTTCTGGAAATGAATCTCCCGTGCTTTTCTGGTCTAGCCGAAATGTGACTCCAGATGCACAGACATGTGATAAACTATTCAATGGTCTCTGAAACAGCCAAACAAGATACTCAATTATATCAAACTGCTCCGAGGTCTGTAGGGACAAAACCGAACAGAACACCCGGCCCCAGTCTCGGTACAGGAAAAGAGAACTGCAAACATAGTCCTGTTGACCCTGCAGAGACCTCCTTCCTAACATCTGAGAGCTTGTGACAACATTTACAGAGCTATCCCACAGACTGCACAGAAACGTCGGGAAAGGATTAGGCCATTAAACACACTGAGCCTTCCCCATTCTAGTTCATGGAGAAAATCTCCTCAATCCAGCTTTCCTGATACAGTGTTCATATCAAATAATACATTAAAACATTGTGAAATATAAAATAAGAACTGCTGTAGACCCTTCGGTCCATCAATTGTGTTTCTCGATTCAATATTCTAGTCAGTTCTCCGATAACGCATATATATTAAATACGATTTCACTGCAATGAGATTCATGAATTGTGAACCTTTTTCTATAAAATTAACTTCCACTCATTGTGATGCGATTTCTTGCCAGGCATTAGCTGAACAAGAAAACCCAGCCTCAGGTTCCTTCTAACTGTGTGTTCAGCTAAAACAGGAATGCAATTCGATCTGCAAGACTTGAAACTGAGCCTGAAACTGTGAGTATTAGTCTACATTTAGAAAGAACTGTATTTCAAACTGGGGGAGAATCCTGGGGAGAACTGGGATTCCGCGTCAGCATCACGTGGTCAGTCAGCCCCATGGTGAAGACCTTGGTGAAAGGTACATGGCTGTAGTCAGTGACTGTAGTGTCAAAGTGTTACATTTACAGCACCATTTCAGTACAATATATGATTTAAAAGTTTACTTAGACTGTGCCAGTGTGAGTATTAGACTAATTTTAATTTTTGGTCTTTACTTATATTTTGCAGTTTGCCCCTACCCTTCTTTTCCCATAGGCCCCATTAATAATATTGCACGATTTTCTGCAACACAGTGTAGAACAGGAACACAGCCACCACGATATTGGAGAACAACCGGTAGTGATATTATGTCTTCTATCTTCATACCATATACCTGCTCTCTCCCTATCCTTTCAGTGTCCAGAAATCCTTATTTATAATCAATGCCTTGGCTTCCACATCCTGATCTGGGAGATTATTCCCCAGGTTTACCAGTCTCTGAGTGCAGACATTTATTCTCATCTCAATGCAGAGTTGTTTGTCTGTATCGAATATGTGGTCCCTTGTTTGTGATGGCCCAGCTAGGGGTTTATCACCCCGCTCCCAATCTGTCTGGCCCTGACAGAGTTTTATATATTTCTCAGAGATCTCCACTTATTTTCCTAAAGCCCATGGAATACAGGCCCAGCCACCCCAGACTCTGTTTTCACAATAAGCCTGTCATCCCAGAGATCAATCTGGTTATCCTTCGCTGCTCTCCCTCAATGTCAGATTTGTCCTTTATTAGGTAAGAAGACGAAACTGCACTCAATACTACACAATGTTTGTTACCCGTGCCACGTGATAGAGAGTCGAGGAATAGGGAGAGAGAGCAGTTAAATGCGTGGCTACAGGGATGGTGCAGGAGGGAGGGATTCCGGTTTCTGGACAACTGGGGTTCTTTCTGGGGAAGGTGGGACCTCTATAAAAAGGATGGTCTACACCTGAACCTGAGGGGCACCAGTATCCTTGGGGGGAGGTTTGCTCGTGCTCTTTGGGAGGGTTTAAACTAACTCCGCCGGGGCATGGGAACCTGGACTGTAGCTTTAGGGTACAGGACCTTGAGTGTAGGGAGGTTATGAATAATGCAGCGATCTCGAAGGAGGGTGCCTGTAAACAGAAGGGTGGATTGAAGTGTGTATACTTCAATGCCAGAAGTATAAGAAATAAGGTAGGTGAACTTGCAGCGTGGGTTGGTACCTGGGGCTTCGATGTTGTGGCCATTACAGAGACGTGGGTAGAACAGGGACAAGAATGGCTGTTGCAGGTTCCAGGGTTTAAATGTTTTAGTAGGATCAGACATGGGGGTAAAAAAGGGGGAGGTGTGGCATTACTTGTCAAAGATAGTATTACAGCAGTGGAATGGACGATGGAAGAGGACTTGCCATCTGAGGTAGTTTGGGCTAAGGTTAGAAATAGGAAAGGTGAGGTCACCCAGTTAGGTGTTTTCTACAGGCCTCCTAATAGTCCTAGAGAAGTAGAGGATAATATTGCGAGGATGATTCAGGAAAAGAGTGAAGGTAGCAGGGTGGTTGTTATGGGGGACTTTAACTTCCCAGATATTGACTGGGAGAGCTATAGCTCGAGTTCATTAGATGGGTCTGTGTTTGTCCAATGTGTGCAGGAGGGTTTCCTGACACAATATGTAGACAGGCCAACAAGAGGTGAGGCTATACTGGATTTGGTTCTAAGTAATGAACCAGGCCAGGTGTTAGACTTGGAGGTAGGTGAGCACTTCGGGGACAGTGACAACAACTCGGTGACTTTTACTTTAGTGATGGAGAGGGATAAGTGTGCGCCGCAGGGCAAGAGTTATAGCTGGGGGCAGGGAAATTATGATGCAGTGAGGCATGACTTAGGATGTGTGAATTGGAAAAACAGGCTTCAAGAGAAGAACACTAATGAGATGTGGGGATTGTTCAAGGAGCAGCTACTACGTGTCCTCGATAAGTATGTACCAGTCAGGCATGGTGTAAAGGGCCTTGTGAGGCAGCCGTGGTTTAGTAAGGAATTGGAAACCCTTGTGAAAGGGAAGAAGGCGGCATATGTAAAGATGAGGCGTGAAGGTTCAGTTGGGGCGATAGAGAGTTATAAGGTAGCCAGGAAGGATCGAAAGAGAGAGCTAAGAGAAGCGAGAAGGGGACATGAAAAGTCTTTAGCTGGTAGGATTAGGGAAAACCCAAAGGCTTTCTATAGGTATGTCAGGAATAAAAGGATGACTAGGGTAGGTATCGGTCCAGTCAAGGATAGTAGTGGGAAGTTGTGTGTGGAGGCGGAGGAGATTGGAGAGACACTAAATCAATACTTTTCATCAGTATTCACTCAGGAACAGGACACTGTTGCTGATGTGAATATGGAGTCACAAATGATTAGAATGGATGGCCTGGAAATATGCAGGGAAGAGGTTCTGGGAATATTGGAGAGGATGAAAATAGATAAGTCTCCTGGGCCTGATGGCATTTACCCTAGGATCCTATGGGAAGCTAGGGAGGAGATAGCAGAGCCATTGGCCTGGATTTTTATGTCGTCATTGTCAACGGGAATAGTACCAGAGGACTGGAGGATAGCGAATGTGGTCCCCTTGTTCAAGAAAGGGAGTAGGGATAGCCCTAGAAACTATAGGCCAGTGAGTCTGACTTCAGTGTTGGGCAAAGTCTTAGAGAGAATGGTAAGGGATAAGATTTATGAACATCTGGATAGGGATAACGTGATCAAGGATAGCCAGCATGGTTTTGTGAAGGGCAGGTCGTGCCTCACAAACCTTATTGAGTTCTTTGAGAAGGTGACTAAGGAAGTGGACGAGGGTAAAGCAGTAGATGTTGTGTATATGGATTTTAGTAAGGCGTTCGATAAAGTTCCCCATGGTAGGCTAATGCTAAAACTACGGAGGTATGGCATTGAGGATACATTAGAGGTTTGGATTAGGAATTGGCTGGCTGGAAGGAGACAGAGGGTAGTAGTTGATGGACTATGTTCATCTTGGAGTGCAGTTACTAGCGGTGTACCACAAGGATCTGGTTTGGGACCATTGCGTTTTGTTATCTTTATAAATGATCTAGAGGAAGGGCTTGAAAGCTGGGTAAGCAAGTTTGCGGATGACACAAAGGTCGGTGGAGTTGTGGATAGTGAGGAAGGAAGTGGTAGGTTACAGCGGGATACAGATAAGTTGCAGAGCTGGGCAGAAATGTGGCAAATGGAATTCAATGTAGCTAAGTGTGAAGTCATTCACTTTGGTAGGAGTAACACGAAGATGGATTACTGGGCTAATGGTAGGCTACTTGGTAGTGTGGATGAGCAGAGGGATCTTGGTGTCCATGTACACAGATCTCTGAAAGTTGCCACCCAGGTAAATAGTGCTGTGAGGAAGGCATATGGTGTATTGGGCTTTATTGGTAGAGGAATTGAGTTCCGGAGTCCTGAGGTCATGTTGCAACTGTATAAGACTCTGGTGCGGCCTCATCTGGAGTATTGTGTGCAGTTTTAGTCGCCATACTATAGGAAGGATGTGGAGGCATTGGAACGAGTGCAGAGGAGGTTTACAAGGATGTTGCCTGGAATGGTAGGAAAATCTTATGAGGAAAGGCTGAGGCACTTGGGGCTGTTCTCATTGGAGAAGAGAAGGTTTAGGGGAGATTTGATAGAGGTGTATAAGATGATTAGGGGTTTAGATAGGGTTGACAGTGAGAACCTTTTACCGCTAATGGAGTCAGGTGTTACTAGGGGACACAGCTTTAATTTAAGGGGTGGTAGGCATAGGACAGATGTTAGGAGTATATTCTTTACACAGCGGGTTGTGAGTTCATGGAATGCCCTGCCAGTAGCAGTGGTGAACTCTCCTTCTTTATGGTCATTTAAGCGGGCATTGGATAGGCATTTGGAAGTTATTGGGCTAGTGTAGGTTAGGTCGGATTTGGTCGGCGCAACATCGAGGGCCGAAGGGCCTGTACTGCGCTGTATCTTTCTATGTTCTATGTTCTATGTTCGAAATGGGGTCTCACCAAGGCCCTACTCAGCTGCAGTAAAACACCCTCACTCCTGTATTCAAATCCCCCTGAAATGAAGGTGAATACATGATTTATCTGCCTACCTGCTTTCTGCTGCTGCAAAATTGCTTTCAGTGACTGGTGTACAGGGAGATCCAGATCCTTTTCAATGTTACAGGTCCCCACTTGCTGGGTCTATCTACAATGGTCAGCGTGTCAATGCCATTTCCAGTATTGACTTATGGGTTCAGATCTCACTGCCCTCACTGACCTCGGAGCGCTGCACAGAAGGTAACAAAATTGCAGCTTAAGTTACTTCATAGATCAACATTTTTCAACCAATCTCTTCTCAAATGATAGGCTCCTCTTCCGTTTCTCCCATCAAAGGTCACAATATCACATATCCCCCCCGATCCCATTGCTCTCCATCTGCCACGTATTTGCCCAGATAGTCCACTTGTCTCAATCACCTGGGAGTTTTTGACATCCTGCTCACCCACTCACAATCCGATATTGTTTAGTGCCATCAGCAGAGTTGGAAATATTGTATTTGCTCCCCTCAACCAAATATATTGTGTATTGGGAATAGCTGGAGCCCAAGCCCCAATTCCTGCTATATCCATCAAGGGTTCCACTCGAGCAAATTAGTCCTTCTTCCTGCTCCCTGCCAGATCTCCCATTCTAAAATCATATTAGTCCCAGTCCCATAGGAGTTGAATTTGCATAACTAGTTTGGGGATTTATCAAAAGTCATTCTGAAAATCCAATCGTATTACACTGATTGCTTCTCCACAATTATGCTAAAAGTCACTTTTTCAAAAATGATTCCCGTTTGATAAATCTCGTTGAATTTGTCTGTGCTCATTACTTTCAGTTCCAATACTTACTCTAAAACAGTTTGGTTGCTAATTTCATTCTATTCCTTTTTTTTTCAACAGACTAATGTTCACTAGCATTGTTGGGAAGTTTTCTTTTTTGTTTTGTTTTCTTCTGTGAAGTCATAACTGAAGTATTTGCTCATATTCTGCCTTTTCTGTATCCTCAATTCTCTGGTATCAGAGTGTAAGAAAGCTGCACCTTTTCCCCCATAGTTTTGCCATTGACATAATTTCAGAAGATATTACAAGTTGAATCTTAAAACCCTTGTTTTCAGAACCTCTTCAGAAACCTATGAATTCCTAGATGAAGCTACTCAATGATTAACCTTCTACATCCATGCAAACACAGAAGCACAGACTTTGTACCATCAAAAGTACAGCACTGCCTACATTAGCCCCATTTTCCGACACAAAACCCGTAGCCGTGAATCTTATGGCATTTCACGTGCACAGCCGTGTATTTTCTAATGGTTGTGAAGTTACCATGACAACTTCTCTCCCAGGAAGGGCATTCCTGACACCAACACCCACTGGGTGAAAAACAATCCTCAGTTCCTCGCTGCTTCTTCATCAGATGGTTGTGCATTTTCAAAGTTCGTGCGTCTGAATAAACCTGCTGGACAATAACTTGGAGTTATGTGATATTTAGGTGTGTCCACCCCAGTCCAACATCAGCAAATCATCACAAATCACAAATATTAAGGGATCCAGCACTGATCACTGTGATACACCATTGGACACTGGTCTCCAGTCACACTAACAGCCTTCAACCACTACCCCCTGTCTCTTAACACTAAGTTGATTTGGATGCAACTTGGCAATTCACGAATGACTCCTACCTTTTCCCTTGTTATTTTGTCCTGCTTGGCACACTTTCAAAATATCTGGGGATTCTCCCTAATTTTACCCTGTTTTGTGAATCTTCTAAATTTCACTGTGACCCAACTCTCATTCCTTGAAACTCTGGAGAACATAGGCCGAGGTTCCTCATCAGGCAACCTCGCAATCTGTGGCATTAATCTGGAGAATGTCCATTGCACTTTTTTGTGGTCAGTATATTCTTTCTCAGATTGGGTCACCAACACTATACACAATGGATGCCGGTTTGCTTGCTGAGCTGGAAGGTTCATTTCCAGACTTTTCATTATCTTAATAGGTTTAATTTTCAGTGGGCCTCATGTGAAGCAATGCTGAAAATTCCTGCTTTCTATTTGTATGTTTAGGTTTCTTTGGATTGTTGATGTCATTTCCTGTGGTGATGTTATTTCCTGGGGTGAAGTCACTTCCTGTTCCTTTCCTCTGGGGTTGGTAGATGGGTCTAACAACTAATAGCACATCTAGTTAGACATCTGTCAGATATATATATGGATTCTCTCCATTATGATTGTCAATTTCTAAATATCCAATATCACACGCTGTATAATAGATTCCAACAGTTTGAAATTTTATAGCACAGACTGGGACTGCCAGAGCGTTAAGGAATTTGATGGGATGGAATCAATGAAATGCGTCAGGATAGTTTCCTCCAGCAGTATATAGAGGGTCCTAATCGGGAAGGGGCAAAATTTGACCTGCTCTTAATAAATAGGGCAAGACAGGTGATTAAGATGACAGTAGATGTACACTCTGGTACCATTGATTATAGTTTTGTTAATTTTAAATAATTATGGAGAGGGAAAACTTGGTCCTCAGATTTAAGTTCTAATTTAGGGATGGTGTATTTTTATGGAATTAGACAGCAGTTCGAAGGGGTTGAATGGAGTAGTCTGTTGCAGGCAAAGGAACCTCTGCCAAGTCGGAGGCCTTTAAAAGTGAGACAGCTGGAATTCAAGATCTATATGTTCCTGTGAGGGTGAAAGGAAAGTTGACAGGAATGAGGAACCCTGGCAGACAAGAGATATTGAGGTTTTGACCAAAAAAATGTGTAGGCATGGCTCAGGTCCAGGCACCTGGGATCAAGGGAACCCCTGGAGATATACAAGGGATACAGGAGTTTACTGAAGAAGGAAATCAGGAGCGCTGAAAAGGGGACATGAGGTAGCCTTGGTTGAGAAGATCAGGATAAATCCAAACAGGTACTTGCAGTATATTAAAGGAAAAACATTAACTAGCCAGAGAATAGAACCGCTAATAGACCAATGTTGACATGAATGTTTGGAATCATAAGAGATGGGTGATGTCCTCAAAAAATATTTCTCCCCTGTGTTTCCCCTGGAGAAAGACACGAATACATGGGAATTAGGTGAAGTTAGTGGTGATATCTCAGGGGAAGTCCATATGACAGTAGAGGAGGTATTGGATATACTAGAATGTTTGATGTTGGATAAATCTCACAGCCCTTCCCAGATATATCCAAGGACGCTACAAGGGGCGAGATAAGAACTTGCAGGGGTCCTGGCTGATAATTTTGATCATCAGCTACCACAGGTGAGATCCTGGAAGACTGAAGGATAGTAAATATTTTACCCTTATTCAAGAAAGACTGAACAATAAAGCCTGGGAACTATTGACCAGTGAGCTTAACATCTGTGTAAGGTAAATTACTTGAGAATACAGAGAGGGATAAGATGCACATGGATTTGGAAAACAGGGATTGATTAGGAATAGTAAGCATGGTTTTGTGAGTGGAAGTTCACGCCTGACGAATTTGTTAAAGTTCTTTGGTAACGTGACCAGGAAGGTTGACTAGGGCGAGTGTTAGACGTCGAAATGTGTGGTACTGGAAAAGCACAACAGGTCAGGCAGCAGCGGAGGGGCAGGAGAATCGATGTAGCTGTCTGGGATAGAGAAGCCCCAACAGTCATTACTCTCTGAGAGAAGGAAACACTCCCCAAACATTTACCTTGATCTATTGACATCTACAAAAGGTATGAACGCAGCGTCAGATTTGCCCTAACATTACAGCAGGATTTGAATGATCAAGGTGTTCAGGCGCCGGAACGAGATTGAACTTAATGGGAATCAGGTGTAAACTCTGCATTGGTTGGGTCATTCTGAATACAATGTAATAGGTGGACACCGATCCTCTCAGTCCCTGGATATCTCTGTGGGGAGTCCTCTGGGAAACTTTCTCGACACAAACAACTTCAGTACTTCATCAATGTCTTTCCCTCCATCATAGATCAGAATGGGGATGTTCTGTGAAGATCACACAATGTTCAGAAAATGGGTGACCTCATCAGTTGCTCAAGTATCAAACCTAGACAACATTTAAGCTTCCGCTGTTGAAGTGTCGGCAACATTCATGTAACAGCGCGAGCAGACCCTGCACATTTTCATGGTAAAAGAAAGAATCTCATGCAGCATCTCAAGCTGGTTTCAGAGGAATATGAGAAAGCCATTCGGCCATGAAAACTATTGGATAAGAAGAGACACAGCCCATTCGCTTTCTCCAGCTGACTACACAGGAAGAGATTTTGAAAAGAAATCTGCAGATGTTGGAATCCAAAGTAGACAGGCAGGCGGCTAAAGGTTACAACAAGCCAGGCAGCATCAGCAGTTATAGAAGACAACGCCTTCTTCAGGACTGCGGGTAGCGGTAAGGGCGCTACAGGTAAGCATGTAGGGGGAGAGATGAGGCGGCCACATGGTGAGATCGGGATAGGTGAACACTGTAAAGGAGTACCACTGGGTTGGACGACGGACAGACTGAATCCAGCTGATAGATGGGAGAAGGGTTGATCAGAGGAATGGAACGGAGGGGAGGGGCTGGGAAGGGAGTAGGCGGATTGGAAGGGAGTTTATTTGAAATAAAGAACTCAATGTTGCCTGGTTTGCTGTATTCTCCCAGCTGCCTGCCTGTCTACTATTACAGAAGAAGATAATAAATCCAGTCAGTACATCACGCTGGTAAGCAGGAACCAAGGGTCATCCAATAATGTCTGTGAACCTTTTCTCTGGGACCAGGAGGAGAACAGTCAGCCCCTTGAAACACGAATGCATGAAGAGAAGAGACAATTCAGCCGCTCCAGACTGTAACACATAGGAGGATGTCATTGATTCTCCAACATGACAAATCAATGAAGCGTTGACTGCACAGAGAGACAGGTCCATGTTGCTCCTCCTCGCTCCATTGCTAATGGTACACACGAGTTACATTAACAATACCATGGTTTGCTGACGGTGAGGAGGGACAGCTGATGGTTTGTGCCAGGTCTCAAGGAGGCATCTCCCATCTCTGAGAAGACAGGGTAGAGTTCTGTCTGGAGGTCAGAGGCTGATGGGAATGCCGAACTCTTACAGAATGTGGCTGCTTACAGATTTGTGAACAACAAGACGTTCAGTACAGGATCACATGCCAACTGCATATTGAGGTAGTGACAATTCATTCAGAGTCTGAAGCTCTCTCTCAACGAACACGAGGCTCCACTCAGGTAAGTATGTTATCATAGAGTCATAGAGTCCTACAGAATGGAGACAGGCCGTTCCACCCAAACTTGTCTATGCTGACCAATATGTCCATCCATCCTAACCTTAATTCCCTGCACATTTCCCATATCCTTCTAATTGTTTCCTTCCTATATATTTGCCTATATATTGCAGAAAAACACATGTTTTAGATAACTATAAATGTTCTGGTTTGAAAATAATGAGTGTTGGTCCACAGCCCTCAAGTTGTAATACAATCAACTTTGTTTTTGTAGTGATACTGATTATTTCCTTCAATGTTTCCTCATGATACCATCATGACTACTCGAGAGAAACACCTTTAAACTGGCTCTCTGTGGCAAGGTGATCATTCCTTACAAAGGAGAGATAATCTGTTCACATTTCCCCAAGTACTTTCTGAACAACACTCTAGAACTGCAGGAAGGTGTCTTCACTCCTATACTTGAATCATTTTGTAATGAAGGACAGTATCCAATTTACTGTGATGATTACTTGCTGCCTGGTACGAATTCTGTTTGTGAGTCATGACGAAAGACACCCAGCTCATTTTTGCAAATGGATCTTCCGATCCACTAAACTTCTAAAAAATGCACAATTAAGAAGGATGGAGTGTTTTTCAAAATCATTCCTTAGCCTAGCGAACTTCTGTGCTTCAAGTACAGCCAAACCTAAAAAATATGCCACTATTGCCAGTGCCGATGGTTGGAGATGCTGGGGAAGCAATGTATCCGTGGTATTATTTCCAGTTTATTAATCCAGGGACCCAGGTGCTTATCCCCACCGGGAATCAAATCCCACCACGGCAAATGGTGGAATTTGAATTCAATAAAATCAAATGAAGCTATGAAACCATTATCAATTGTCAAAAAATCCTACCTCGTAATTTAATGTCCTCCAGTGAATAAAATTTATCACCTTCCGCTGGTCGGGCTTACACGTGACTCCAGCGGTGTATTTGACTTTCAACTGCCTTTGAAATGGCCAAGACAGCCACCCAGGTATATCACTCACTACAAACTCTCAAAGAAATGAAACCAGACCGAACTTAGCACTGACTTCTTACAGTCCACGGACATGCAGTGGGTCAGGAAGGCATATCAACAACACTTTCTGAATGACAATGAGGAAAGGGAATTAAATATTGTCTCAGCATTCATTAATGAATAAAAAAAGATGATCACATTCAAAGAAAAGAGACAAAGGGACATACCCCACTTTAAACAGGGACTTTGATGTATACCTTAAATGGGCAGGATTTTCAGTAATGTGGGAACAGGAGAAATATAAGTACGATTTAATCTCGTTTATATTTCCATTCCAGCTGATCATCAACAATCCCTTTGTATGCTTCATTCTGTCTATCTCTCTATTTCTACATCTATTCAACTCACTCCTTCTCCCCTTCACAACAGACGTCCCTGTCACTAACCTTACACTATTTTCAAGTGACCTCCAGTTCTGATGTATGGTCATTGGACTCGAAGTGCCAATTCTGTTTTTCTCTCGACCCGAAGCTGCCAATGTTGCTCAGTTTCTCTGGCAATTTCTCGTTATTTTTATTTCTGATCACTAGCATCATGCTTTGTTTTATTTAACCTTTCATGTTGTTATTACATGGGATGTCTGCATCACTGGCAAGGGCAGCATTTGTTGGCCATCACCAAGTATCTTTTACTGTAAGGTAACTCTTTCAGGCAGCATTGAGCCAAGCAGATTGCTGCGGATCTGAGTCAGACCACGTTACAATGCTAGACATTTTTACCAAAGAACATCAATGAAATAGATAAAATTACAGATAAAATGCTGGTGATGTTATGGTTGTTATTATTGAAACTCGCTTTTATTCCCAAATCCAGCATATGAATATATGTTCTGATATCATATGTGGCAGGATGTGAAACAGTGCCTTTATGTGTAATAACCTGTGCCTCTGAGTTATGTTTCTTGCGACATTACTACTCTGACAGAGTGCCCCTGACATGAGGATACGTTAAGAGAGACGAACAAGGTTGTTATCAAAATATTTCCAACTGAGAGAGTGCTTACAGGAGAGTTGGAACCATAAAGTCAGAACTTTACTAAGCATCAGCATTGATGGAAGATGGGGACTGGTGGTATAATCAAGCTGGTTATGGACAGGTTTAGTGATGGACAGAATAGTGTTACAGAAATGAATTCAGGGCTAAAAGGTATATCGGGATTATGAACAGTCTTGTTCTCAGATGTTTGTGAGGCCGGAGGTGTGGGTGGTTCTGAAATTTGTGGGTAATGATTAGAATTTGCATTTAATACTAAAGACAATAATTTTCGTCTTTGCTAAATATAGATAACAGAAATAGCAATGAGTTTCACCATGGCTTATGGGCTTAATAAATGGATGTGGAGACTTACCAGGAACACCAACAATCGCGAGAAAGGGATAGTAACCTGCCTGGATAATCAATAGCACACCGAGTATCCGATATGGTAATGGCATCCAAAACGAGGAAAGACACAAAAGACCAACGGTTAAACTCCTGTCCATTGTTGCAGCATTCCAGTCTACTCTTCTCATATTCTGATACTTTGCTGGAACTTGCTGCCTATTCTCAGATTCTGATCTTTCGTCTCCCTGTCTCTGCAGCTGCTGATCCCTGTTAGTGTTGCAGGTGATTCATCTGCTGCTACAATGGAAAAAAGTATTGAAGAAGCCTCTTACTAATAGGAACGGAAAAACATCCAGTGACACAATTAGGATCCATGGAGACTGTCATCAATTACAGTCACTGAACAAACAGATCCAGTTAACTCCTGTCTGTATAGTACCTTCAGATCACAATAACAACTGGGCTGGATTGAATGTTGGTATCGCTGGCTATTGGTCACATCTCCCATTACCAATTGCTCAAGTGAAGTTAGTTGTGAGAGAGAATGATGGATGTTTTCTTATCGCAGGCTAGATGATTCTGCTGTGTTGCCTGTTTGCGATATTGTACCTGCCTGAACCTCCCACCACCATTACCCCCAAAAACCACAATCTAGATGTAGTTACCGTGCTGATCCCTCCTCGACTAGAACAGGTGCCAACCAGTAGGTTTACAGTGGACATATTTGCCCTGACCATACACAGGAAGTGTGCATCTGTCTGGGCATTCTTCTCATTGCTCTAATAAGGCAATTTTGTAAATTCAACACAGAATGTGCTTCATCACTGTTTTATATAATCTCACAAACACTTTTATGCACTTTATTGGCTTCAAAGACTAACATGTTTTTTTTTAATTCAGTCCAAAATTAAATGTGGCATGTTGTTAAAAAGCTGGTCCCTTTACGAGGTTAAGTTGTCCTTAATCTTTCTTTTGCCAGAGAGGGTCTAAACGATCAAAGGTTCCAATATGCCTGAATTTTGAAATGTCTATTGGGTCCCTTTTATTTATACCTAGCAGGTAATGCCTCAGGCAGTAGGCTTTCAAGTCTTAAAAAAAGACTTGTATAATCAAGAGGATAAGGTCAGCTCTCTAGCTGGATAGGTTGGTTCGGTTTGGGGGTTAGTTTAGTCAGGGTCACTGTTGAAACTGGATGTTCTCTTCCTTCTTCTGCTCTTCTGAACTCATAACTTGTAAGCTTTTTATGCGTCAAATTTACAACTTGTGTGAAGGGCCTTGTTGATTGGGATTTTGAAAGAATTTGTAACAACATCCTTAAGTCGGGATACTCTCTCGAGTTTGGATAGGATAAGTTATTTAGGTATTCTATTTTCAGTTCCTTGTGTTTTATTCGGTAATTTGGTAAATAAATTCTGTTTGTTTACAACTCGGCATTCTGACCAGTTAAACCTTTCCAGGAATATCGATGATACAGTAACTTTCAACAAATAGCAAAGTTACTGTCTGGGCTACCTGCTTAAGCATGTTTTGGGGGCCGGGCCTGGTCCAGAACAGACTGGGGGCTATTTATGGGATTTAATCGATGAGTAGCAGTTGTTCGTGTCTCTTAATTCGGGTGCTGACTTGGTCGAGTAAACAGAACCTCGGACAGCAATGGCTCTTGCAGTCATCAAATATGTTTTGGAGGTTGAATACTTAACTTTGGAGTTTTTACTAAATGCACATGAAGTCCAAGCTGTGGGAATTAGTGGATGAGCTGGAGTTGAAGCTAACTACTAATTTGAGGAAAGATGAGATGATTGCAGCACTAGCTCACCATTCCAATTTGCTGGAAACTCCAACAGGATCTGTAAAGATGACTAAACTTCAATCACAAATGAATCAGTTTGCGTAATGAATAAAATCAAAAGAGAAAGAAAGAGATTGAATAGGTTTAGCAGAGGAAAGAGAAAAAAAAATCAAGTAGCTTTAGCAGGAGAGAAAGAAATAGAGGGAGCATTTGTGCTTCAGAGATGGACACTTAGAATGGAAAGTCAGCTTAAAAGGATGGAGATGAAGGCTGAAGGTAAGCTTAGTGAAGAACAGAGTGAGGATGGGCAAACCCATGGTAGGCCAAAGCCTGGTCAGAAACGTTTTAGGTATATTCTCGAAAGAACACCACTGGAGACAGAGCAGGATATACAAAATACAGGACATACACAGTATATTCATGGAAACCATTTTCATTTAATTTGAAAAATTAGCTAAACAATTGCAGTGGCCAGTGAGCATGTGGGTGCGTTGATCCAAAACAAAACCTGTGGGTAGAGCAACTGAGGCATTCACAACATTATTAGAGGAGAGATCTGGTGAGTATGAGGAAGGGAAAAGTGCACATGAGTTAGTGCCAGAAGCCGACAGACAACGTTTCAGGAATCTAAGGCTGAATCTGGTCAAATCCATATTAAGTTTGAAAGGATCAAAAAAGTAATTTGGATAGATGGCTAAGAGCTTTAAAAAGAGAGCAAAGTTATGATGCTCTTCGAGAGAAAATTAATTTGGAGGTGTTCAAAACTTCACTCCCTGACATAGTACAAACTCATATGGAAGAGCAGAGAGCTAAAACGACAAGGCATGTACATGAAGTTGGTTATGAATGTGAGAATGTCCAGTGATTAATCATTATAAAACCTGGTTTGGCTTCCAGAATCAATTTCAGTCCTTAAGGGATAGAAATTGGGGCAAAGAGAAATCTTCACGTGGTAAGGGAAAGGTATATCTTGGTGAAGATCATAATGATAACTTATCACAGGATAAAAAGGAAATACTTGAAGGAGACAAAGAAGTGAAAAAGCTCTGGTGGTTTCACTGCAACAAATTAGGTCATATGAAATCACTGTGTTGGTAGGTTCTGAAGAAAACAAAGATGCAGGAAAAGAGGATAAGCCTGGGAGTTTTGTTGGAGTGGAAACAGAAGGCACAGTGGAAGCTAGAAAGCTTCATCAGAGTGTACAAGCTATTTGGAGATTTGTTGAGGAGGAAGTGCTAGATCTGTTTAGAAAATATACCTGCAAAGGGGAAGTTTATTCACATAGGGCAGGTAAAGAGGATGCAATTTTAAGGGACACATGATCCTCAGACTGTAATGCTGAAGGATAAGGAAAGATGTACTCCTGAAGGACTATTTCCAGAAAAGGTACTGCTAAAAGAAATCCACCGAGAGACAAAAAGTGCAAAATTATGTAAAGCGAAGATAGAGTGCCCAGAAAGGTGTGGAGAAATTGTGGGAGGAAAATTGGACAAAGTCTCAGCTCCAGGAATACAATTTGTTCTTGTGAAAAATATAGCTGATTCACAAGTAGGAGAGTACTGGTTGAAAAGCCAGTGGAGACACAGGCAACTGGAGCAATGCAGGAGTCTTATCGTGGAAGCTTTCCTGATTGTGGGATAACAAGGTCCTGGTGTCACCAGTTCCAACAGGAGAGATGAAAAATGTAAAGATAAGGAAGCTTAAGTGGCATTAACAGAGACTTTGTTTCATCAGATAGTTGAGACAAAACAGGAGCAAACAGGTAATTATGCAAATATTTTAGCTCAGCTAAACTAATTGAGTTATAGCAGAAATATAAAATTTTAAAGCAGTTGTATCAAAAAGCATATACGTTAGGAATTTTGAATGTATACCTATGTGTTATTACCTTAAAAATGATGTTCGAATGAGGAAATGGAGACGATCACACATTCAAGGAGATGATATTTGGGCAGAGGTTCATCAAATAGTATTGCCAATAGGGTACTGAAAAGAGGTGAAGCGAATGGAACATGAGCTACTACCTAGAGGTCGCCCAGGATTGAGGAAAACACAGGCTGAAATACATTTTACTGACCTGGACTGCAACAAGATGTAGTTGAATTTTGCCAGACGTTTCATACATGTCGGGTAATTGGGGAAAAAAAACACAAGCAATAATAAACCCTGCATCTTTCTTAACTATTCCAGTATTTGAGGAACCTTTTAAAGAGTCATAATTGATTGGCTCGGTCCCCAAACTCAAATAAAAATGTGGGCACCAGTATTTGTCAAAAATAATGGATGCATCGACCAGATTTCCAGAGGCCTTTCCAAGACGCAATATCACAGCTAAAAGAATTGCAGAGGAATTAAATTTTTTTAATAGATATGGACTACCAATAGAGATACGTGAGATCAAGGTTCAAACTTCACATCCAAATTATACACTATAATGGCACAGGAATTAAGCAATTCAAATTTACTGCGCATCATCCAAAGTTGCGGGGACTGTTAGAGAGGTGATATTAAACATTAAAGACCATGTTGAGATTTCATGGTCAGGGTTTTCCTGATGATTCGGTTAAGGGAATTCCATTTGTGTTTTAGGTGATCAGGGATGCACCAAATTAACTCAGAGCAAATTCCATCAATTTGAATTAGTTTCTGGGCATTAAGTGAGAGGACCATGAAAATCGATTAAGGAGAAAATAGAAAATCAGAATTCTAAGGCCACACATTTGGACTAGGTCTCAAATTTTAGGGAAAGATTAATAGCGTTGGGGAGTTGGCTGGACAGCATTTAAAAGTATTGCAATAAAGCAGGAAATCAAAAATTTGCTATTCTGCTATCGGGGATAATGTATTACTGTTACTTCCAGTGATAGGTGAATCTTGAAAAGCAAGGTTTAGTGGACCTTATCAAATACAAAGGACATGAAGTGAGGGTTAACTACTTGATAGGGACTCCAAACAAAAGGAAATCTCAGCGCGTATGTCATGTGGAAATGTTCCAAATAAATTTTGATGCAGAAGGAAAGCCAGAAGAGAAGCTGTTAATGATTACGACACAGAAGGAAGAACCAAGTTCAGAGGATTCCGAATCAGACATCCCTCAAATTAAAGTGGAAATGTCTTAAAAATGGGATAAATGATTGAGTTACCTTTCTGAGAAAAATTGAAATGACCAGAAAGAGTTATTACTATCACATGTGGAGATACGCAGATGTACGTGGAAGTACTAACCTAACTGTGCATAATATAGCTATAGGAAATACTGTTATGATTAAGTAACATCCTTATAGGCATAATCCTCTAAAGTTGGCGTAGGTTCAGAAGGAGATTGAATACATGATCTAAGGTGACATAATCAGCATGTTACTTACAGTGACTGGAACTCACCCTACGTCATGGTGCCAAAGCCTAATGGTACCCAACGATTATGTGTGCACTATCGTAAAGTCAATGCAGTTAAAAAGGTTGATGTATACACAATTTCATGGTTGAAAGACTGTGTTGAAAATTTGGGACAAACAACTTATATTTGGTATGAAAAACGTGCGGGCCACATTTCAGGGGCTAACCAATAAATTTTCAGATTATCCAAACCTGTGGTGTACATTGATGATCTGGCGATTTTTAGTCACTCATGGAAGTAACACTCACAGAATTTATCAGACTTGTTTGACTGACTTCGGAAGGCAAGCTTGGTGGTAAATATAGAGAAAAATGAATTTGCCAAATCAAAAGTCACCATCCTGGGCCATGCTATTAAACATAGATAAACGGTGCCATGAGATGCAAACATTTAGGTAATTAGGGAATTTCCCGTACCGTCGATAAAAAGATAAGTTCCTGGGACTGAGTGAATTTTATCGAATATTTTGCCTCATTTTCGCAGTGTGACTGCTCCAATCACTGAATATTTAAAGAAAGGGAAGAAGCTTCCCTTCTGACATGCAAATTCGTGAAGCGTTCCTTTTCTTTAGACTAGTGAAGGCGATGGCCTAGTAGTATTATTGTTGGACTGTTAATCCAGAGATTGAAGTAATGTTCTGCGGATCAAAGTTCAAATCACATCTTGCCAGATGGTGGAATTTGAATTCAATAAAAGCCTGGAATTAAGAGTCTGATGATGACCATGATTCCATTGTGGATTATCAATAAAAACATATCTGGTTCCTTTGTTGGCAGCACAGTGGCACAGTGGTTAGCACTGTTGCCTCACAAAGCCAGAGACCCGGGTTCATTTCCCGCCTCAGATGACTGACTGTGTGGAGTTTGCACATTCTCCCCGCGTCCGCATGGGTTTCCTCTGGGTGTGCCTGTTTCCTCCCACGACACAAAAATGTGCAGGTTAGGTGAATTGGCCATGCTAAATTGCCCGTAGTGTGAGGTGAAGGGGTAAATGGGTGGGTTGCGCTTCGGCAGGTCAGTGTGGACTTGTTGGGCTGAAGGGCCTTGTTTCCACACTGTAAGTAATCTAATCTAATCTAAAACTTCAATGAACAGAGGCATGAAATACGTGTTAGCCACTGCCTCACGTTTAGACACACCTGACTGTATAAAACCATTCAAGGTGGCTTTAAATGTGAGTGATGTGGGTTTCGGTGCTGGGCTCTTGCAGGAGGATGACGACAAGACAGGGTGACAAAAATGCTGGACTGTTAAGCTGGAGCTTGTTGTTACTGCCATTCAATTAGAAAACTGAGCACGGGGCAGGTCTTGAAAACATGATTGCCAATGCATTGTTGAGACTTGAGTGACAAGTGGAGGCACTCAATAATAGTAGTACCACACCCTGAATCCGGATGCAGTAGTGCACTTTTGCATGTTTATAGTAAACGAATGTACATGCGCATTTTAAAGTACGAATCATTATTTTTGGGAGTTTTGAAAACCGAAGCCATCTTTGGATATTGATAATTCAATTATATATCGGGAGAGCTGTCACCCAGGCGGTCTCTTTACACGTTTATGCTGTCCTTGAATTGTTTTCAGAGAGGTTCTAAACGACCCAAGGTTCCAACATGTCTCAATTTTGAATGCTTCATTGGGGTCCTTTGGATCTATCTAACA
Source organism: Hemiscyllium ocellatum (assembly GCF_020745735.1). Classification (NCBI taxonomy): domain Eukaryota; kingdom Metazoa; phylum Chordata; class Chondrichthyes; order Orectolobiformes; family Hemiscylliidae; genus Hemiscyllium; species Hemiscyllium ocellatum. The sequence goes on from NC_083429.1 coordinate 10,818,780, forward strand.
GATAATTCCTCGGGAAGAAGGCTTTCAAGCATTTTTGGGGAAAAAAAATCGTGCAACTAAGGGGATTTGGCCAGCTCTCCACCTGCACAGGACAGTTCAGTTCGAGGGTTAGTTGAGTCAGGGTCATTGTTGAAACTGGATGCTCTCCCCCTCCTTCAGAGAGTCACGTTTGGACATAAAACACGCAGACAATGTCATAATTAAAAAAAACTACTCCTATTTTTACATCAGGTGTAGTTGTTTCTGAAAGGCCTCTAAATTCAAAATCACTTTGATGAGATCTGCACATTTGTTTTCAGAACTGAAAGAAGAAACAGACTCCAGTGTAATACATGTGTCACTGGCACAAGTAATGGGAACAGGAATGGAGTTTATTGTCCAAATATAACCGGGGTCAACATCCAGAACAATAAAAAAAACCAAAATGTTAGAGATAGTGGAAATCTGAAATACAAATGCAAAATGATGAGAAATGCAACAGAAGACACAGGATCAGGCAGAGAAGCAGAGTTAACATATCGAGTCTTATATGAACCTGTTCTGAGCAAGTTACGTTGGACTTAAAATGGCTTAATTCCATATTTCTCTGCTCCGATACTGTCTGAACTGCTGGGTTTCTCTCCAGCACTTTCAATTGTTGTAATGTCAGGAAACAGGGTGTAACAGTGGGCAGTTGCTTTTTTCGGCTGGATGCTTGTGCCCAGCAGTGTTCCACAGAGGTTCTTGGTTTTCATTGTTTGTCATTTATGTAAATGATTTGCGTGAGAATGTCGAAGGCATGGTTCGTAAGTTTGCAGATGATACCAAAACTGGTGGCATAGTGGAGTGTGAAGAAGGTTTTCTAAGAATACAAAAGGGTCTTCTCCAAGTGGGTCAATAGACTGACAAATAGCAGATGGAGTTCAAGTGGAATGAATGTGAGGTGCAAGCAATAATGTGTGTTTGCTGCAGTCTGATGCATCAGGAATAGGATGATTTTATTCCCCATCTCCTGGGTTCAAAATATCGATATTCTTCATGATCTTTGAGAGGCCTTACCCTCTCTGTAGTTACCCTCTTGCTGATAATGTAGTTGCAATACGTTTGAATTATCCTTAACCTCATCTTACCATGCTATCTCATATCTCCTTTTTGCTTTCCTGATTTCTCTCAAAATGATGCTCTACACTCTTTATTTTAACTAAGAGATTAAATTGAATAAAGTTGTCCATATCTAAAGTAAGATTTTCGTTGATTCTTGAATAAAAGCTCAATAATTGTCCATTGTTCCTTAACCTTACCAGCGCTATCCTTCACTCTACCAGAAACATAATGCCTCTCAACTCCCGTCGTCACACTGTTGAATGCCTCCAACTTGTCAGACATCATTTTTTCTGCTAACAGTCTATTCCAACCAAACTTGGTAAGTTACTGTACCATGCCATAAAAATTTATGGTACTCCAATTAAAAAAAATAATGAAAGGTGTATTCTTTTCCATAACCATTATGAAACTAAAAGAGTTATGATTGCAATACCCAAAATATTTCCTCACGTTTACTTCAGTCACTTCCTGCCTATTGCACAAAAGAATGCCTAGTTTAGCTCCTTCTCTGTTGGAATCATCCGCATGTTGATGAAGAAAGTTTTCGTGGACATATTTGACAAATTCTTCACCATCCAACCCTTTAACACTGTGGTAGTCCAAATCAATTTTTAGAAAATTAAAATCCTCCATTATTACAACCTTATAAAGCTGACATATATCCCCCTACATATTTGTTTCTCAATTTTTTCTTACTGTTGGAAAGCATATGGTACACAACAATCAACGTGCTAGTTCCTTTCTTATTTTTTAAATTTTGACCAATATATTTTATCTGGACGGTTTGTCACAAATGACCACTTAGTGCAATCTGTTCAAAGTGAACTTTATTTTCTTATTTTTAATGATATCTGCATGTTTGACTCGATAAATTTTCAGAAATATCTTCCCCAGTTACAGCAACAATTTATTCCTTAATCAAAAAGGGCAGACCGCACCTTCCCTGCCCTCCACATGTCTTTTTCCATCCTTTCCATGACACTTAACACCTGGAACATTGAATTGCTAGTTTTGAACATCTCTCAGGCAAAAGTGAGGACTGCAGCTGCGGGAGAATGGAGTCGAGAGTTTGGTGCTGGAAAAGCACAGCGGGTCAAGCAGCATCCGAAGAGCAGGAAAATCAACGTTTTGGGCAAAAGCCCCTCAACAGGAATGGGCTGATGAAGGGCTTTTGCCCAAAACGTAGATTTTCCTGCTCCTCGGATGCTGCCCGACCAGCTATGATTTCCCAGCACGACATCTCGACTTGAACATCTTTCAACCAATTTTCTGTAATACATATGATGTCCCAATCCATGTTCTTAAACATGTCCTGAATTAAATCAGCCTTCCCTGTAAGACCCCTTACATTGAAATAAATGCAATGTCGTGCTTCATAATTACTGTATACTCTTGATTCTCTCGTTTTTCTTTTCTAACTGACATTTGCTCTCATCACATTTGTAAACTTCTTCATCAATCCTACCATTTGTAATGCTACTCAGAATATCCCTCTTGCCATCTCTATCAACATAAAGTCTCCCTACAAGGAAGGAGCAAATCTCCCTGCTAAGATCTTCGTTACTTTCCAGCTTAGATGAAACTAATCCTTTCTGAACCAGTCATTTCTATTCCAAAATTGCCTTAAAGGTTTTATTGTTAATGCTCTACCTCACCTCCTAATTTCACTCTGTTCTACTTTAATCTTTCCCTAAAAAATGTCATTCCTGCCAATATCTACAATAATGTTTGGCTACTCAATCTCACCTTTAACAACATGCTTGAAATGTTTCAAGACATTCTTAATGCTAGTACTGAGAAAGCGACAAACCATCCTAAATTAACGGTCACTGCCACAGAGTCTCTTGTTGATGCCCCGGTAGAAAAGTCTACTGAAGCAATAATTCTTCTCAAACGCTGTCGAACATAAGAAGCATTCCAAGAGACCAATCATTGATTTCTCTTCCATTTTCCTCAGATAGACAATCCACTTCAGCTGCTCCAAAAGCTGAAAATCATTTTGATAGAGGAATAGACACCGCAGAATTTTGAACTACCTTCTTATCTTTCCTGACAGCCACACATCTAAATGACTGATTTGGTGAATAATGTATTTTTTTCTAATCTTCCAGCCATCCTTCCTGTCCCTTATATGTGATCTTAATAATATTTTGCCTAAAAGCAGGACTTTTTAATGACACCTTCTGTTAACTTTCATTAACTACAGACTATAATGTTAAAATGGAAAAATATATACATATACGTGCCAAACATCGAAAAATTAAACAAAATCAACCATTTAGCTAATTAAATGAATAAAAATATTCCTCTTCAATAAATTCTGAGAAGGAAATATTCTTCTCCAGAGCTGAAAACTAATGGGACACTCTGGAAGGAAGATATAACTCCTTATTTAAAAAAGAAGAAACTGATTAATTTTACAAAACAAAAAAAAAACTTTTGCAGTGTAATAAAAGAAACGTTGTAAACATAAATAGACTTTTCCTTATTTTTTGTAAAACACCCTTAAAAAACTTCTTAAAAAAAGTTCATTTGAAAGAAAATCGTGAGTCTTTTTGCTTTTTTTGTTTGTTTTTGAATGTTAGTAAATCAAAATAGAAAAAAAAGTGAAATTAATAAACTATAATATCAACTGCAAAAAAAACTACAATAAATATTTAACTGCCTGCAATTCCTGGAGCAGCTATAAGATCCATGCTGCTCTAAGAACATTTTTTGAAACTGTTTTTACAATATGAAGAAAAGTGGGCGTATGTTTTAATAATTTGTTGCCAATATGATTTGATCGCCTGCTGTGGGTCTATATGTAGAATTTAGTTGAATCTCATCACTCCAGGTTTTTCAAACAAAATTCTGAATCTGTGTCTATCGTATTTACGGAAAGTGTCTTCAGCTCTGACTATTGAAGGGAATGAAAATTATCCAGGTCCACGTAGAACACAAATGTTGCAGTGAACACCAACTCAACCTAATCCAATACTAATTACGTACAAGCTTAATTAATAAAACATACAGAGGCGCATAGTATAAAAGGATAATTCAGTTCACTATCCAAAATAAAATTTGTGGTTCCCTCGTAAAATAAAACCCAACTGCATCACGCTGTAAATTCACCAAAATAGGAAAAACAAGAGAATGGAATTCTCAATGCTTTCCCTGTGAACAACATCTGAAGAACAGGAGAAAACCAAGGCTTAGTTGTGAACTTCATAAACGATGATGATGAGAATGGGAGGGATGGAGTTTGGGGTAATGATAAATAATTTTGTGGATGACTCAAAGATGAGCTGGTGGTACACAGTGAGGAGGAACGTGTGAGGGTACAGGAGGGTATAAATTGGTTGTTCAGGTGGACACATCATTTGCTGATTAAATTTAACACTGATAAATGTGAATCCTTTCAGAAGTAACAAGACAAGAGTGTACTCAAACTGAAGAAAGGCTAGATTTACTTGATTTTACTTTTAAGCAAAGACGTTTGAGAGGTGCTCCTAATGGAGGTGTTTAACAGCATGGTGGTATGCACAGGGTGACCAGAGAGCACCTCTTCCCCTTACTCGAAGGCTCAGTAATAAGGAGACACACATATAAAGTGAAAGTGGCCTCACCACTAATCTTTAAATTGAAGAAAAAAAACTTTCCTATTTCTAAATGTATTTGGTTTTAAAAGATTTCGAGATTTATATTGGCCTCCTGTAAAATGTGATGCTGGAGCAGAAATTTTGTTTTGTGATCCAGGTTCCCTGTTCCTCGTGCCTCAGTTTGGCAATCTGTCATTGAAATAATATACTGTACTTCCATTCAACTCACCACTGTGCTCATACACAGACACATTTTCTGAAAGATGATCCAAAGACCAATATTTGCCCGTTCCCTTGACATGCATAGATCTATTTAAAGATATAGGTTACAGACACTTTCTAACAGAATTGATAATGTAAAACTTTTACTCAATACCTAAACTATAATGTTCCAACAATGCCGACGTGTTTTGTTGTCCCATCACCCAGTTCCAGCCTGCAGTTGCAGCAAATAGTCATTCAATCTCAAACGAATTGTCAAGTCTTTACTTCTGATCTAAATGGTCAATTGTCCCTTTATTATGAAATGTGCATATTAATTACAAACTGTCTGTCTGACTGCAACATTTTGATGTGGTTTACTCCAGGCAATTAAACATCAGGAGGTAAGAACAGGGATAGGCCATCTGGTTGCCAGGACTGCTGTCGTAATCAACAAGGCCTGACTGCGATATTTTCTCCGCACTGACGTCATGTTCCCTACACACAGAACAACCTGCATCTCCCTCAACCGAACCCCTCGACCCCTGTTACCACAACCACCAACGGTGAATAAAATGCAAAGAACCGTAGATGAAGCAACACATGAAAATAGAAATTATGAGCGGCGGTAGGAAATGCAACTGTGCAGTTATCCACATTAAACACCATCTGCCAGGTATAGCAATCTGCCCCATTTTCAAACCCTAACATTATTCATTTGTAAACTCTTGAGCTCCTCATTACAGCCTGTTTTACACCTAGTTTAATACCATCTGTGAATTTATTGCTACACTCTGTCTCTCCTTCCAGGTCATTTGGGCAGATTGTAAACAATTGAGGTCTGACAACTGAACCCTGCAGCACCTCACTAGTTTCAGTTCACCAGGGAAAGACCACTAATCCCGATGCTCTGCTTTCTGTTACTCAGTGAATCCTCTATCCAATTCAATACTCTACCCTTATCCCCTCGGATCTAACCTTCTCGATCAGTCCCTTATGCAGCACCTTGTGAAATGCCTTCAGAAGTTCAGATGTACAGCAGTTGTTGCATCCCCATTATCTACATTGCTGGTTACATTCTCAAAGAACTCCAGCAGGTTTGTCAAGGACAACCTGTTCATCATGAAACTGTGCTGACACTGGTGAATTGAGCTTTGATTTTTCAGGTGTTCAGTTATTTCCTACTTTACAGTTGACTGAAGAAACTTCCCCACTACAGACGTTAAACTCACTGGACTACGGCTTGTTTTGGATACGAGTACTACATTATTAATTTTCCAATATTTTGGTACCGTTCAAGAATTCAAGGATGTTTTGAATATCAGAATTAACACATCCACTATCTCTGCTGTTACATCCTTTAATACAATAGACTGTAGGCCGAGGGTCTGACTTGCCTATAATCCCATCAATGTATTTAATAACTTCTTCCTCATCATACTACTTCCATGAAGATCCTTTGCGGTTGTTTTAAATTTTGGGAAGAAATTATCTTGCACTGTGAAAACTGGAAGTGTTAGTTTTGCCTTTGCCATTTCTGAGTTTCCCATTATTACCTCACCATTTTCATCCTCTCAAAGGCCAACATTTACTTTCAGCATTTTTGAACTTTTTGAATACGCAGAGAAGTGTAATTTATCATTTCTTATGTTTTCTACTCATTTTCCTTCGTAGCCATTTTGATAATGTTTTTAGTAACCGTTTGCTGACAATTAAAGTGTTTTTCTTAAATTCATTAAAGGATGAGGGTATCGTTGATTCAACAACACTCATTGTCTGTCCCTAATTGCCCAGAGGGCAGTTAAACTTCAATCCAATTTGTGTGGGTTTGGCGTCACATGTAGGTCAGACCAGGTAAGGATGGTGGTTTCTGGTCATAAAGGACATTCATGAAACATATGGGTGTTTCCAACAATGATCAATAGATTCATTATCATCAATATACTCTTAATTCCAGGTTCATTTTGGATTTAAATTCAACCCTCTGCCGTGGCAGCCTTTGAACCCATGTCCCCAGAACATCATCTGGATTAGCAGTCAGCGATAATACCACCAGACATGAACCTTCATGTTATTGTTGACTACCTTGTTAAGACATGGATTGCTTTTCACCTTTTTACAATTCCTCTTCCACTCAGGATTACACTTCATTTGAAGGGGTTAGACTATCTCCCTGAGAAGTTGCCACTGTTATTCGAATGTTCTGCACTTCAATCTTTTTGACAAGTCCAATCAGGCCAAGCCCTTCCTCAGGCCAGTAAAATTATCATTTCCCAACACTAAACCTCTCCTATGTGACTCTGTCTTTGCTGTTACAGTCTGAATGTGAAAATCCAGCATGTTGTGGTCACTCTTTCAAAGACAATCCTGTACAACAATATGATTTATCACTCCATCCTCGTTATGTAATACCAAAGCCAGTTCTCAGTTTGGTTCCATGACATGTTAATCAAATAAATAATCTACCATATATGTGACGAATCGTTCTTTGAGGCTTCCCTTGCCAAATTGATTAATCAAGTCAATTTGCATGCTCAAATTCCCATAATCACTCTTGTGCCCTTGTCACAAGCCATCGTTATCTCCTGGTTCATGCTATTCCCTACTTTGAAAGAAATTTGTTGGGGGGAGGTTATATGGTGGGCTGGAAATGCTCCAACCAATAGGTTTCTGTCAATATGTTTATTTCAAACCAGACTGATTCATCAGTTTTGTCCCACACGCTTACAGAATTTTTTAATACAGTCTTGACATAATCCTTAACCAATGCAGGCAACTCTACCTGCTTTTCCTTCTGGTCTGAATACTGAATAGCCTTGAACATTTAACACCCCAGTCCTGACCTTCATGTCACCTCATTTCAATCATGCCCACCATGTCATACCTATTTATCCCTGTTTGCGCTTTCAGCTCATTCATTTTATTCCAAATACTGCACACATTTAGTTAAAAAAGTTTTTGCATAAGTTCTATTGATTTATCTTTCTCTTTTAATACTTGTGTGCACAGGCGCTCCATCCTTATTTATTGATCCCCGATAATAGTGAGTCTATCGTTTATTCCAACTTACAACTCACATTTTTTAACTTGTTGTGATTAGTTCCCTCAGCATTAAATTGGCTCTGCATGTTTATTTGACAAACCTTTACTTTCTGTTCATTTTATGACCTGCTGCTTTGGTTCCCATCCTCCTGTATCATTAGCTTAAATCTGCATGATCACACCTCCCTTCCAGGATGTTGGGGCCACTCCAGTTAAAGTGCACTCTTTCCTTTTTGTACAGCTCCCACCTGCACTGAACACAATCCGAATCATCCAAAAATCAGAAACCCTCCTCTCAAACTAGCTCTTTGCCACATATTCAACTCGACTATCGTTCTCTTCCTTGTCTCTCTTCCGGATGTCCGGGGAGTAATCCCAAGAATACAACCCTGGAGATTCTGTTTTTAAACTCATTCCTAACTCCCTGAACTTTCTTAGCAGGGCCTTTCAACCTTACACTCTTCTTACCGATGTCATTGGTATCAATGTGAACCACGACCTCTGGCTGTTTACCCTCCCACTTCAATATGCACTGAACATACTCGGAGACATTCTTGATCCTGGCACTGACCTGCCTTTTTATAAAAAAATCATAGAATCCCTACAGTGCGGAAACAGGCTATTTCAAACAGCACGTCCACGCTGACCCTTTGAAGAGTAACCCATTCCGACTCATTCCCCTACTCTGTTACTCTACCATTACCCCTGACTAATGCACCTCAGCGGCACATCGTTGAACACTATTGGCAAAACACAAACGACGCAGACCCATCGTCGACATTATGTTGAATCAGCTTTCTCACAAGAGATACTGACAGAACTACTGAGCATTTCCAGAAACCTCTGGTTTTGTCACCGGTGTTGATTGCATACTGATAAAAACATATTGCATCACACAATTGAAAAAAAAGGTGAATTTAAACTCTCAAGAGAAAACTAAATTTTTGGTTGTTTAATGATCCCAGTAAAGGTTCATTACTTTACCGCTGTTCGGTCCGTGAACATCATTTGTTCACTTTCCCAATCCATGAATAAAGGAGGTTTTTACATCTTTTTTGATATCAGAAAACTTTGAAACATCGCACATGTACTTCTTCATATGGGAATGTGATAACGTCTCATTCTTTCATCTCAGTGAGTAAAGTTTACTCAGAAACAACAGGGGGAGAAGGAGACTAAGTTATAATTTTGAGAGATACAGGATCTAACCAGTTTTTAGTAGTAAGAGATGAGCAAATTTGCAGTATTTCTGATCTGATACCCAGAGTGTTATAATTTGTGGGATAGACGGACAGAAATTTAGCTTTCCTCTCCATAAGATCAGGTTGGAGTGCTTTCTCAAGTCTGGGGAAGTAACCGTGGGAGTGACTGACAGAGTGTGAGTTCCCAGAACCAGTTTGTTCTCGAGAATGATTTAGCAGGGTCCAAGTTGATACCCCTTGTTATGGAGAAGCTCAAGAAGACTAAGAAATTGAGGAGTTAAAACAGAAATATACTGGTATTTTCCAAGACTGTACAGTAACCAGATCCCACTATCATGAGTCACGAAGCACAAACTAAAGATAAGATTAAGGAGTTAAGGTTCAGTTAGCTGACATCCTGTTTGACGTAATGGTGCAGGGAGAACATGAACAAAGAGACGGTCAGACAAAGGTGTTTGGTCCTGAAAGACTAAGGGATCTGCAACAGACAGGCAAGATGATAAAAGGTACATATGTGGATGTGTAATCTAAAAGTGAGGCAGAGATAGTCCTGAGGATTATAGTCAGAAATATAGAATCCTAAGACAGAAATGGAGACTGCAGCAGTTAGTGCAGAGGAATAGTGTGCTGAAGTGCACCAGATTGTGTTGCCGGTAGCATAGAGACAGGAAGTGTTATGGGTAGCACGTGACCTACCTGTGGGAGGTCACCGAGGGGTACAAAAGACTCAGGCTAAGGGAGAAAAACATTTTTATTGACCTGGAATGCACAAAGATATGATTAACTTCTGGCATACGTGTCATACATGCCAAATAGTAGGTAGGCCACAGGCAGTAATGAAACTAGGACCTCTATCGCCAATTCACACATTCAGAATCCCCTTCATTTGGCTTATAAATGAGTGTTCCCTCTGGAAAAGTAGAGGAGAGAAAGAATTGGTGGAACAGGTGCTAGTTTCTGCTCCACAGAGTGAGGAATCAATTCCAAATGTTGTGGATTTTAATGTACCTCATAATATGCTAAAAATGTATAAGTCCTTGGGCAGAGGAATAGGTTAATAAACAATCTGCCTCAGGAGCATTGAACGTTTGTTATTGCAATATGAGGACATATGTAAGAATCATATGGGGAGAACTAATACCATTGTAACTGAAGTAGACATGTTGAATACTTTTGCGATAAATCAACATCCCTATCGGCTAAATCCTCTCAAATCCAGACAGGTCCAGAAGGAGGTGGAGGCTATGCTCAATGAGGTCATCATTGAACCAAGCCAGAGCGCGTGAAGCTCACCGATTATCTTCATTCCCAAACCAGATGGGGCTCAATAATTTTGGTTGGATTATTGGAAGGTCAACACTGTTACAAAATCAGACTTATATCCAATACCGACATTGGACGACTGTATCGAGAAAGTTGGCAGTTACATCACAATGTTGGACATAATGCGTGGTTTCTGGCAGTTAGCTTTATCAGAGACAGTAAAATAAATTTCTGAATTATACAGCCAAATGGACTGTATCAATTCATAGTGATGACCTTTGGAATGAAGAACACACCCAACACATTCCAAAGACACATGAACAGAGTTGTGGCCTGATTAATAAACTGTGCAGTCCATTTGGGCGATATAGTGATCTTTACTAAGCCCTGGAAGATCACTTGGTACAGTTGGCAGAGCTCTTTGAATGAATGCGCAAAACAAAACTGGTGATAAAATTAAACTAAGCTGAATTCGCGAAAGAAGACGTGATGTTCTTGGGACAAAACATCAGTCATGGAGAGCTGATCCCATGGAACGCAAAGACAAAAGTTACCCAGGAATTTCCACGATCAACCTTGAAGAAGAAGGTGCTTTGCTTCTTAGGAGTCAGCGGATTCTATCGGAAATTTGTTCCAAACATCAGCAGTGTAGCGGCACCATTAACCAACTTGCTAAAGTAGAACTCAAAGTTTTGATGGACAGAACAACGCTAGGAGTCATTCAACCATTAGAAAGAAATATTGACCACCAAACCAGTTTTAGATACACCAAATGTTTCAAAACCTCTCAAAGTTGCCAACGACACTAGTGACATAGGAGTTGGAGCTATACATAGTGACATAGGATGATCAGATGAGATACTTTTCAAAGAAACTCAACATCTACCAGAGAATATGTTCCATGATTGAGAAAGAACTATTGAGTTTGGTACTAGCCTTACGGCATTTTAATGAGTACTCACAAACAACGTGTTGGAGACGGTTGTGGACAATGATCCCAATCTGTTTACATTCTTTGAACGCATTAAAGACGACTTCATTGGAGTCTTAAGTTACAGACTTTTAGTTTAAAAATTGGACATGTAGAATGTCGTACGAATGTATCACAGATGCGTTCTCACGGATTTAACTGATAAAGTTTAGATGAGATTTATATTTATCCAATGTAAAATATAGATATATGGGAAAAGTTAAGGTGAACGTAGATTTCAGTTATCTGTATGTTATGGTAATGTGTTTAAAGAATAGAAGAACAAATGAGACTGTGTTTTCATTATGATGGTTCTTTTTTGAGAGAGAAGGTGTTATGAATGTGTAAAGGGTACTGTATCTTTAAGAGAGTTGAAGGATTTATAAGTATAATGAGTTCTGGAAAATTTAGAATGTAACATTTGGTTCAGCAGCTGGTAGTACCTGGGTTGGTATCAGAAAAAAAACAAAATCAAATGTGTTCAATCCGTTTAAATTATGTCCCAAGAAGCTAAACTACAATCGAGTTTAAATTTGGCATTTGACAATATTTTTTAAAAAATGAAATGACCTGATGCTTTATGGTATGAAGTTGTAAATGAAATTGACCAGTTCGGGGAGAACTGCCAAGCCACCAACATCTACAAACTGCCGGGAGAATAGCTCTCTGAAATTCACCTATATTTATCAATGACCTGTGAAATAGAAACACGGAGAAGAAAAGAAGACAGAGGAAGATGCAAAGAGACGTTTCAACAGCTGGTAGATTCTGAAATTTGTCTGCTTTGGTAAATCTTAATTTGGGGTTTTATCGGACCAGTATTGTAGAAGAGAAAGTAAAAGATAGGTCAGAGAAAGGAGTTGCAAATAGGTGTTAGACTTTTAAAAAAAGTTGATATTTTTACTTTAAATACTGACCTTTAGGATGGTTCTTGGCCTTCCGAATTTTTAAAGATTATAGCACGGGCTAAATCTTTTCTGTCTTGTAAATTTAAATTTGCCTGCGGAATGGGAGTGGGGGGTTGGGTTTACCCCATGTTGTAACACATTAACTCTGATTTCTCTGCAAAGATGCTGCCAGACGTGCTGAGCTTTTCCAGCACATTCCTGTCTTAGATTTCTGGTTTACGAAATCTGCAGTTCTCTTGAGTTTCTTATGTGTATCATTGACAGCCATGGCTGAAGTGCTGGAGGACAGGAAGGCAGTTAATGTTTTTACATTATTTGTAATACGGCTGCAAGGAAAACCCAGGGAGCTACAGACCAGTGAGTTTGATGTCAAGGATGGGTGAGTGTTTGTTGGAGATTCTGAGAGGCAGGATTTACATACATTTGGAAGGGCAAGGACTGATTAGGGATATTCAGCACGGCTTCTTGTCTAGGAACTCATGTCTCACAAACTAGATTGCAGTTTTTGAAGAAATGATCGGAAAGATAGATGAAGTTAAAGCAGCATACGTTGTCTTGGTGGACCTTAGTGAGGCCAAACAAGGTTCCTCATGGTAGCCTGGTTCATAAGGTTACATCACAGTGGATCAGTGAGAGCTAGCCAATTAGACACAAAATTGGCTTGACAGTAGGAGGTAGATGATGCTGGGACAGATGTGTTGTCCAAATTGGAGGCCCTTGACCAGTGGTGTGCCAAAAGGAACACTCTGCTGCTGTTCATTGTTTTTGTAAATGATTTAGATGAGAATATAGGAACCATGGATAGTAAGTTCGTAGACAAACCCCACAAAGTTGTTGTTAATTGTGGACAGTAAAGAAGGTTATCTTAGAGAACAATGAGAGCGTGATCAACTGGGAAAGTGGGCTGAGGATTGGCAGGTAGAACTTCATGTAGATAAATGTGAGGTGCTGCATTTTGTTAGTCAAACTAGGGCAGGATTTATACAGTTAACGGTCGGGCATTGGGGAATGTATTCGAACAGAGAGACCCAGGATGCAGGTACATAGTTCCTTGAAAGTGGAGTCGCAGGTAGACAGTGCTGTGAAAAAGGTGTTAGGCATACTTACCTACATCAGTCAGAGTATTGAGTACAGAAACTAGGACACCATGTTGTGGCTGTACAAGGCCACATTTGGAGTACGGAGTACAATTATTGTCGCCCTGCTGTAGGAAGGATGTTATAACCTGGAAAGGGGACAAACTATTTAAAATGATGTGACGGAGATGGGAGGTTTTGAGATTTAGGGAGAGGCAGAGATTTTGTTCCTTTTGCGTAGGAGGCTGAGGGGTGACCTTACAGAAATTTATAAAATCAAGAGTGACATGGATAGGATAAATAGACAAGGTCTTTTGCCCAGGGTGGGGTGTCCAAAATCAGAGAGGATAGGTTTAAGGTGAGAGGGAAGAGATTTAATAGAGATCTAAGGGCAGCTGTTTCTCACAGAGATTGGTGTGTATATGTAGCAAGCTGTCAGAGGAAGAGGTATCCGTGACTGCAATTGAAAGACAATCTGATATGTACATGAATTGGAAAGGTTTGGAAGTTTAGGAAACCTGGTGAGCATGGATGAGTTGGGCTAAAGGGTCTGTTTGCATGTTCTATGACTCTAAGAGTCTATGACTCAGGAACTCCTCTTTCATCACGAATTCTTCATTGCACTCAATTCATATCCAAGTCAAAGTCCCTCTGTAAATACTTTCAATGATATAACTCGCCGAACTTTCTTAAATACAGAATTCCTGACATTGTTGTGGTGCTGTACACGGCAACAATGGCAGCAGCGGAACTGCATTATATTCAAACACAATCTGTAACTTTTTTGACTGGGATAATCCCTCAGTCGACCATTTCCACCACGCTGACAACTCTGACATCTCCCTGGAAATGCGGAAAATTACTCAGCTATGTCTCGTTCTCAAAGAAAGAAATAGTTACAATCTGACTAATTATCACACCATCAGCATCTTCACAAAAGTCAAATTAGTGGTTGTTTTTTTTTCTGACAGAGCTGTCCAGCAGCACAGAAATAACCTGCTCAGTGTGGGCCCCATGTGGAGATGGTGACGTTGTAGAAATATGACTTGATTACTAATTCAGACCAGACTGATGCTCCAGCAGCTGGTGGAAGTTAAAACAATTAATACAATATCAAGATTTAAAATCTGGTGTCAGTAACAGTGACCTTGAAGCCAATGTCGATTGTAAACATCTATCTCCTTCCCCAATGTACTTTCAGGAAGTGAATCTCCCATGCATTCCTGGTCTGGCCTAAAAGTGACTCCAGACACACGACATGTGATAAACACTTCAATAGTCTCTAAAACTGACAAGCAAGACACTCAAATGTATCAAACTGCTCCGAGGCTTTGAAGGTTAAAACCTTCAGAAAACTCGGTATCGAAAAAGGAAATGGGAAACACAGTCCTGTTGACACTGCAGAGATCTCCTTCCTAACATCTGAGATCCTCTGACAGCTGTACTCCAGCTGTCTCCTGATCACTTTAGTGTCCAGAATCCTTATTTATGTTCAATGTCCTGGCTTCCACAGCCTTATTTGAGAGAGAACTCCCCAGGTTCATCAGTCTGTGAGTTAGATATTTATTATCATCTCAATGCAGAGTGACCTGCCTGCACCTAATACTGTGGCTGCTTGTTTCAGACATCCCAGCCTGGGGAATTACCATCCCTGCTTCTAATCTGTCTCGCCCTGTCTGTGCTTTATATATTTCATTGATATCTCAATTCGTTTTCCTCAAGGCCATGGATTACAGGCCCAATCCAGTCAATACAAGAACTGCCCCACAACAAGCCAGTCATTCTAGAGATCAGTCTGGTCATCCTTTACTGCTCTCCCTCAATGTTAGGTTTGTTCTTTATGAGGTACGGAGACAAAAATTGCACACAATACTGCACAATGTTCGAGATGGGGTCTCACCAAGACTTAAATCTCCCTGAAATGAAGGTCAACACAACACTTATTTTCCTAACTGCTTTCTTTCCTGCAATATTGAAATCAGTGACCAGTGTACAAGGAGATCCTGGTCATTTTCAATGCTACAGCTCTCCTCTTGTTGGGTCTGTGTTCACTGGTCAGTGTGCCAATGCCATTCCTAGTATTGACTTCTGGGTTCAGAACTCACTGCCCTGCATGGACCTCAGAGGGCTGCACAGAAGAAACAAAGACAGAACATAAATCCCTTTAAAGATCAACATGTTTCAACAAATCTCTTTTCAAGTGATAGGTTGCTGTTCTATTGTTCCAAAATACACACCATCACATCCACCCCATCGGTCTCTATCTGTCACGTATTAGCCCATTCACACCACTTGTCTCAATCACCTTGTAGCTTTTCTACATCCTCCTCACACACGCACAATCGTTTTGTGCTTGCAGCAGTTATGGGAATATTGCACTTGATTCACTCAACTAAATGTTTGACATGTATTGGGAACAGCTGAGGCCCAAGCACCGATCCCTGCGACACACCATGTTCCTTCTACTTCAAAACATATACCTTTATTCATGCTCACTAGTTCCTGTCAGCTCTCCTATTCTAAAACCATATTGATATTTTATCCCCAATCCTGTAACATTTAATTTTGCATACTAGGCCAGAGTTGGTACAAATATCTTTCTGAAAGTCCAAATGCATTGCATCCATTGCCTCTCTGTATGTATCAACCAGTCATTTTATCAAATATGATTCCCATTTCATATTGACCCATTACATAAAATCTATGAGCATCAATAAGAGCAGGGCTAATCATTTCATGGCTTCAGCTCCACTTACCCGTCCGCCCTCCATAACCCTTTGTTCCTTTCATGCTCAAGAGATTATCTATCTGAGCTTCAAAAACATTCAATGATAAAGCCTCAACTATTTCAGTGGGCAGAAAATTCCATAGATTCACAACCTTCTTGGTCAAGAAGTTCCTTCTCAATTCAGTCCTAAATGTGCTCCACCTAATTTTGAGAGTTTGCCCTTGTGTCCAAGTTTCACCTGCTACTGGAAACATCCTCTCTATTTCTATCTTATCTATTCCAATCGTAATCATATATGTTTCTCTCGGATCCTCCCTCATTATTTCAAATTCCAATCAATATATAATTCCAGTCCACTCAGTCTCTCCTCATAAGCCAACCCACTCAACTCCAGAACTAACCTAGCGAACCTCCTCTGGATCCATTGTGGCCAGGACATCATTTCTCAAGTAGAGAGATCAAAACTGCACACAGTATTGTAGGTGTGACCTCCCCAGCACCCTGTACGAATGCGACATAACCTCCCTGTGCTTAAACTCAATCCTTTTAGCAATGAAGGACACTATTCCATTTGCCTTGTTAATTATTTGTTGCACCAGCAGGCCAACCTCTGTGATTCATGTACAAGGACATCCAGGTACCTCTACACTGACGCATGCTGCATTTTTACCACGCAAATAATAGTCCTTTTTTTTACTGATATTCCTACCAAAATGTATGACTTCACATTTATTATAATTGTACTCCATCTGCCAAAACTTTGCCCACTCACTTATAATATTTACGTCCCGTTGCAAAGTTTATCAGGCCTCTGCACACTTTGCTCTGCCACTCATTTTAGTATAATCTGCTATCGTTGAGGCACTACACGTGTTCCCCAACTCCAAAGTGTCGAGGTAAGCTGTGAATAATTGCGGTCCCAGCACCGATCACAGAGGCACATCACTAGTCACTGATCAGTAACCAGAGAATCACTCATTTACTCCCACCCATTGCTTCCTGTTAATTAACCAATCCTCTATCCATGCTAATACATAACCCGTAATTTCATGCATCTTTACCTTATGCAGCAACTTTTTTGGCGGCACTGTGTCAAATGCCTTTTGTTAACCTTGGTACACTACATCCACTGGGTCTCCATGGTCATAATGTCTTCATAGATTTTTAATAAATTAGTTAAGAATAACCTGTCTTTCCTGAACTAATGCTGTGTCTGTCCAACGGGACAATTTCTATCTAAATGCATGCTATTTATTCCTTGATTACAGATTGACGTATTCTCCCCACTGCACATGTGAGGCTCACCAGTCTATAATTCGCCACTTTTTTCCTACTTCACTTTTTAAACAGTGGTGTCTGATTTCCTGTTTTCCAATCTGCTGGAACTGCATCACAGTCCAGTGAATTTAGAAAAGTTTCCACAAATGCATTTGCTATTTCTCCCACCACTTCTGTTAGTACCCAGGGATGCATTGCATCAGGTCCTGGAGACTTACCTACCTTTAGATCCATTAGCTTCCCCAACACTATCTCTATCGTGGGAATGGTTGTTTCCAGGTCGTCACCTCCCTTCCTCCCTTTGACAATTGCTGGCATGTTATTAGTGACTTTCACTGTGAAGACCGACTAAATATCTGTTCCATTCCTTGGCCATTTCCTCATATCTCATTACTGAAATCCCCTTCTCACCCTCTCAAGCATCAATGCTGACCTGATTCACTCTTTTTGTTTTATATAATTATAGAATCTTTTGCTGTCTGTCTTTATATTCTGAGATAGTTTACTCTCATAATGTATCTATCTTATGTTTCTTGATAGGTTTTTTGTTGCTCTTTTGATATTTAAAGTTTTCCCAATCTTCTAGTTTCCCACTGGTCTTTGCCATTTTTTGTGCCATTTATTTTTATTTGATAGCCTCCCTTATATACCGAGACATCCATGGCAGCTCACCCTTTTCCTACAGTCCTTCCATTTCACTGTTATATGCTGTTGCAGAGCACTTGGAAAAATTGCTCTGAAAGCCTACCACTGTACATATATAGTTCCACCATAAAGTATTTGCTTCCAGTTAACTTTAGCCAACTCTTCCCTCATCCTATTGTTGTCTACTTTGTTTAAGCACAGAACTCTGTTATTGGACTTTACCTTCTCACCTTTCATCTCTATTCTAAATTCAACCATAATTTCAGTCCCAAAGCATTTATTTATTATTTTAATTCTTTTTCTCTCGAGACTTAGGCTTCCCAGTCTTGCTGGGAAGATTTGATATGTTTTCTTCAGTGAAGACATAACTGAAGTAATTGCTTCACAGTTCTGCTATTGCTCTGTTCTCTATTCTCCTTCCTCTGGGTTCAGACTGCAACGAAGCTGCACTTATTTTCTCTAACCTTTTCTATTGACAGTTCACTCTAATAATTCTTGTTAATATTCTCTTCAGAAACCCATCAATTCATGTCCATGCTATACAATCATAGGAGCATAGTATTTGTACCATCAGAAATATAGGATAGTCTACACTAGTCCCACTCTCCTACATGAGACCTGTAGCCGGGAATGTTATGACACTTCAAGAGCTCATCCAAGTCCTATTTAGCTGTTTTGTGGTTACCATAACAACTCCCCTCTCAGGAAGTACATTGCAGACCCCAACATCCTCTGGGTGAAAAACAATCCGTAAATCCTCTCTAATTCTCAAACCCTTCACTTTAAAAGTGTGTTTCCCTGTTTTTTCCCCTTTGACTACAAAGTACAGTTGCAGTCTATCCACCCTGTCCATGCCCCTCATAATCTTATCCTTCTGAATCACGTCCCACTCAGCCTTCTCTGCTCCAAAGTAAACAATCAGAGCTTATCCTGCCACTCTCCATAGCTGATATGCTCCATACTCGGGAACATCCTGGTGAATCTCCTCTGCACCCCCTCCAGTACAAGTGCATCCTTCCTGTAATTTGGCTCCCAGAACTCCACACAGTATTCTGGCCGAACCAAAGTCCTGTATTGCTCTTATAATCTTTGTCCGGATGAGTAAAGGCTAGTTACTATTCCCAATGCCTTCTGAACTAACCTATTACCGTATTCAGTCACAATCAGGGATGTGTGGAGAAGCACCTTCTGAACTATTTAATGTGCTGCCATTCATTGAATACTCCCCTGTCTGGTTCTTTCATTCAAAGTGCATCTCCTCATATTTATCAGGGTTACATTCCATCTGCCTTTGATCTGTAAATCTGACCATTCCATCTGTACCTTCCTGTATCATAAGGCCTTCCCCCTCACTGTCAAACACCTGGCCAATTTTTGTGTCAACGATAGACTTACTAATCACACATTCCCCAGCCCCTCCACATTCACATCTACATCATTTATGAATACCACAAAGAATAAGGGACACACACTGATCCCTGGGGTACACCAGGGAAACTGGTCTCCAGACACACAAACATCCTTCTCCCACCACCCTCTTTCTTCTGCCTCTAAGACCATTTGAATGTCACTTACCAAGTTACCCTTAATACCATGAGATTGTACTTTCTTTATCATGAGAGGCTTTGTCAAAGGTGTTACTGATAATGAAAATACACAAATGACCTCCTTGGAAAGATTCAATAAAATTCATTCGGCTTGACTACCCTCTGATAACTGCATGCTGATGATCCCTGATCAAACATTGCTTCTCTCAATGAAGATCAATTGTCTCCTTCCCTGCTTTCCCCAATAGTTTCCCTGAAACAGCTCTGATACTCACTGATCTATAGTTTCCTGGTCTACCTGCACCAACCCTTCCTGTAAAGGGTGCGCTCCATTACTCTGGCAACTCACCTCTGGCCAGATCCTACTTAAACATTCTAGTCAGGGCATTCCCTCCCTTGCCTCCCACTGCAGCTTGTGATACATCTCTTCCTGACCTGGGGACTTGTCTAATTTTACTCCAGCCAAAACCATTATTTTCTGCTTGCATCTTATATTAAGCTGCTCAGGAGCTTCCCAGTCCTGTCTTCTTGAAATGTGCTCCTGCCTCCTTCTTCTCCCAAGTAAAACGGATGTGAAGCACTCATGTCACTATCTATCAACCTTCATCAGCTTCACACACAGATTGCCCCCTTGATGTCGAATGGGCTCTAATTATTCCCTGGTTATTCTGTTCTGCTTGATGTTCTTATGGAATATCTTGGGTTTCTCACTAATATTGCTCTCACTTGTCAATGCCCATGTTCGTCACTCCCCACTGTTTGATTTTTTTAAAGTTTCATTTCGATCACCTCTCATTCTCTGAAACTCTCTGGAACATAGACGGAGTTCCCTCATCAGACAATCTTGCCATCAGAGGGATTAATCTTGAGAATGTCCTTGCAGACCTTACAGTGTGTGTATAAATGACAGGCATTGCCTGTCTTTCATTAAATCATTTCAGTGTACTTTTCAAATTCACTGAAGCCAAGTTTATCCTCGTATCTTAATGGCTTGCATGACTCAGGTACGTACCAGTAATATAAGAAAACAACTGCTTTGTGATCAGATGTCATTTAAATTCAAAATATTAAGATCACTATTCCCAAAAGCCTCTTTACAACAAAATCTTCAATTAGCTCTTCTGATCACACATTACCAATTTCAGAATAGCCTGATCTCTAGTTGGTGCTCAACATATCATTAAAGCAACCGAACTCATAGACACCCATGTAATCTATTTTCCCAGCATTAACATTCACTTGGATTAACAACTCTTTAGATTTAACTTGAAACTGCCCATTATTACTGCAGTACCCACAAACTTGTACGTCCAATTTCCTGTTTTGGACCATAAAACATTTGTATCACCATTTTGACTTTGATTTATAACTCTCATCAATGTTTGCTTCTCCTTGCTGTTTCTAAGCTCCTCCTTACCATATTCTGAGTGACATTGGGTCTGGCGAGGTTAATGGTAGATTCAGACGAGATGTTTGGCGAGAGATAACTCAACATTGATATCATCTCGCCACACCTTACCTGTTCTTCTCAAGTGTCATTGTGACATTATCACCAGATCTCGCGTTATGCTGGTGGAGTAAAGAAGGACAATTAACATTCAGTTATGATGTGTATTCCCCCAGACAGCTGAGACTGCTCTAACCTGAGTAGGAACCTTACAGCAGGCTGGTAAAGTGTTCCTGCTGCTGTACAGGGTCTTAGTGAGGTCACATCTGGAATAGTGCACACAGATTTAATTTCCTCACTGAGGAAAGGATGTTGGAATGAACTCAAAGATTGTTCCCACAACTGATTTCAGCAACAAAGGTGTTAATCATAGAATCCCTGCACTGTGATAGCAGGCCATTTGACCCATCGACTCCACACTGATCCTCCAAAGATCATCCCATCCAATCCCCACTACCCACCCCACCCAATCTTTATAAGCTGGCAGTTTCCATGCACCTAGCCTCCACATCCACAGACACTATGGGTAATTTAGCATGGCCAATCCACCTTACCTGCATATCTAAGGACTGTGGGAGGAAACCTGAGACGGAAATTGAACTGGGATCTCTGGTGCAGTGAGACAGTAGTGCTAACCACTGAGCTACCCAGTGTGGGCAACACAACTTGCCTGCATATTTCAGCCCATGAAAGGTGACATTTGAACAGGGAGATTCCATAAGACCCCAGACCTGTCATTGAGCAGCAGATGGTGGACATTGAGATTTTGAGTGCTTAGTTAGAGAGAGGAGCAGAACATGCAAGTCCATTGAGACTATAATGTAGGAACGCCAGGAGGACATTGAGCCCAGTAAGTGTGTAAAGCAGAAACACAATGAGTCAAATCAGCTACTCATGCCTCTTACACAGCAATTGGAGCAGATCTTTTACAGCCTTGTGCCTGTTACATAGGAATTGTGAAAGGGAACATGGACGTCATAGAAAGAGAAGGACTTCGAATAACCAGCTTCAGTCGCGAATGAAACGTAGTGAGAAACCTATTGGGATTGAAGGCAAATTGTTAAAATCTGTTAAGAAGGAATTAATAACAGCAGATTTCCAAAGTCAAGCCACAATCCAGCACAGTAAACACACTTTTATGAAGGATAAACCATGTTTGAATGATTTGACTAACTTTATTTTAAAAAAAATGAAACAAGCATGGGTGGCACGGTGGCACAGTGGTTAGCACTGCTGCCTCACAGCGCCAGGTTCATTTCCCGCCTCAGGCGACTGTGTGGAGTTTGCACGTTCTCCCCATGTCTGCATGGGTTTCTTCCGGGTGCTCCAGTTCCTCCAAAAGTCCAAACATTTGCGGGTCAAGTGAAATTGCCATGCTAAATTGCCCATAGTATTAGCTAAGGGGTAAATGTAGTGGCACGGGTGGGTTGTGCTTCTGCGGGTCGGTATGGACTTGTTGGGCCGAAGGGCCTGTTTCCACACTGTAAGTAGTCTAATCTAAAAGCAAGGTGGATAATGGGGATCCTATAGATGTATTATATCTGGACTTCCAAACATTAGTGCATAACGTGCCTCGCAAAAGATTATTATGCAAGACAAGAACACATGGGGTTAGGAACAGTTTACTAGTTTGTGGAGAGGATTAGCTAACCAGTAAAAACCATGATATGGAGTCGCGGGTTTTCGACTTGGTTGAACAAGGTCAAAAAACAAACGACACCAGGTTAGAGCCCAATGGGTTTATTTGTAAACACAAAGTTTCTTTGTGCTGCTTCTTCATTAGGTGTAAGAGAGATAGGAAAACCTTAAACACAGAAGTTGTAAGGAAAAATCAAAGGGTTGCACAACATGTGCACATGAATTGTGCACACCTAAGATGGCTCTTAAATACTTAATCAGTTAAAATGGAGATGCAGGTTTGATTGATTATTATGCAAATCATAGAATTTATTTCAAGTCACTGCCTGGAGATACTTTCAGGTAAATGAAGTAACACTTGCGGTCAGACAATGTATTCTAAGCCTAAGAATTTGTTTGGATGCTGTCTGTGTCTCCACCTGGAGTCAAACTGGTTTTATTTACAAAGTAGGAGTTTATAAAATATCACATTGACGGACTGAATCCAAATGGTATGTTTTTTGGAATAAAATAAAATGCAAATGGTCAAATAGCAAATTCTCCCCGCAAATTTATATGTGCATATGTGTGTGTGCGCATGTGGGAGAGAGGGGCCTGTCTGTGTGAAGGGGGGGGGGGGGGGGGAGAGAGAGAGAGAGAGAGAGAGAGAGACTGTATATACATGAGAGAGTGAGGGGCATTGTGTGTGTGAGTGCGGGAGTTAGAGAGGCTGTGTGTGCATGCGTGTGTGTGACAGTGTGGAGTGCACGTGTGCGCATGTGAGAGAGAATAAGGGAGTGTGTGTGTGTGGAGCGGATAGGGAGAGTGTCCATCATTGTACGTAACGGGGAGAGTGAGAGTATGTACTTGTCCAGGCAAAAACACAGACAGATACAGCACATCCTTTTCCCCACTCACACTCACTCTGTGGATTCAGAACATCACTTCTCTGCAGCCTCTGCCCCATTTGGTGCTCATGTTACAGACCCAGATACTGTAACTACAGTCCCCATGCTCCATCCAGAGTTGGGTCAGCAAATTCTCAGGTCTCCCTGAATGTCTGACGCAGCTCACAGCACAACCTCCAGCAAACCATCCCCAGCCCCTCCACTGATTTTTCAAGAACACAGGAGTCAGTCAGCAGCCCCTCAGCTACAAGTTAGCTCCCTGTTCCTTAATAATTATACTCGAGGATTTTTCTCGTGTTACTGACTGCATGATCAACTGAGAGAGAAAGGTGTTCCGTAGGCAGGCCCATACCAAGTTTCAAACACTTGAGTCACAGCTGCTGGAACATTCCTGCCAATGGAACACCACATACCTGGACAAGCACATATTCTCACTCTCCCCGTTACATACACTGATGGACACTTAGGTGACGTTCTGAATCCATGGAGTGAGTGTGAGGGGGTTGGGGGGGGGGAGGGAAAGGATGTGCTGTATCTGTCTGTGTTTTCATGTGGACAAGAACATACTCTCACTCTTCCCGTTACATTCACTGATGGATACTCTCCCTATCCACTCCCCCCCCACACACACACACACTCCCTTATTCTCTCTCACATGCGCACATGTGCACTCCACTCTGTCACACGCACGCATGCACACACAGCCTCTCTAACTCCCGCACTCACACACAATCCCCCTTACTCTCTCTCGCGTACACATCGTGTCTCTCTCTCTCTCCCCCTTCACACAGTGAACAACAGCCTGACACACACCATTTTAATGTTTCTGAGCTTCACCATGCCAGCACTCGATGCACGAAGGAGTCAAAAACTAAGGCCAGGGAAAGATACAGAAAAAAGAAAACAAATAATTTATTAACTGATAACTTGCTGAAAATATGGATAAGGAGATGGGGGGATTGGAATAACGAGATAAGGGAGACAATGGTGGGTCCAATCCCAAGAAAGCAAACATTGAATGGAGACATTGCTAGGTCCGCTAGAATAGTCCATTGCCTCAAATTCTGAATCTGCTTCACAGAACCAGCCCAGACACCATAAACTGGGGTAAGGTAACAGACAAGATGGAGAGCTGTGCAGGCCGTGCTAAAGGATTACTCCATAAACTGGACTTTCTGCACAGCATGGGAAGAATTGCAAACCTTTGCCAGGATATTTCAATCCTCTACCACCACCCTCTGTCTCCGAACTTTGAGCCAGTTTTGTATCCAAATGACTTTCATACGAACCAATCTTATACAGATGACCATGCACAATGTTATTCACGCCTTACTGAAGTCTACACCGACAATGTACATCACTCTATCTCAATTACTCTTTTTAGTCGCTTCTTCACGAAATCTCAGGCAAGTCAGTGAGACACAATATTGCTTGCTCAAAGTCATGCTAACTATCCTTAATCAGTCGTTACCTTTCAAAATGCGTGAAAATCCGATGACACATAATCCTCTCCAATTTACCCATCACTGACGTCAGGCTCACTAGCTTTTCCTTATTACCTGTCTTAAATCCTTTAAGTAGTGGCACCATGTTAGCCAACCTCCATTCCTCCGACACTTTACCCATGGCAATTAATGATAGCAAGGAACCCAGCAATCACTTCCCTTGCTTCCCACAAAGTTCTAGTGTACATCTAATAAAAGCCAGGATATTTGCCTTCTTTTGCACGTTTTTAAGACCTCCAGCAGGTCTCTTTAATACAGACACTTAAGTAGATGTCACTACCTATTTCTCAAGTTCTCTAGCTTCCATATCCTCCTGCACAGTAAACGCTGATACAAAATATTCGTTCAGGACCTCCCCCATTTCCTGTTGTTCTGTACATGGGTAGCCTTGCTGATCTTTAAGGATGTCCTATTCTCTCCACAGTTACTCTTTTGTCCTTGACGCATTTGTAGAATTCCTTTGGATTCTCCTTAACTCTATTTGCCAAAGCTATCACATGTCCCCTTTTTATGCTCCCAATTTCCCTCTTAAATATACACTTGTTGCCTTGAGATTCTTCTAGTGATTCACTTTAAATCAGAAATTAAGAGACTAATGATGATCATTTCAATTGTCGGAAAAATCCATCTGGTTCACTGACACGCTTTAAGAAAACAAACTGCCATTCTTACCTGGTCTGGCCTACAAGTGACTCCAGACTCACAGCAATGTCGTTGACTGCTAACTGTCCTCTGAGCAATTAGGGATGGGTAGTAGATCCTTGCCTGGCCAAGGACGCCTTCATCCCGTGAATGAATTAAGGAAAAAACCCCTCAATTCCTGCTGTCTATACCTGACATATGCTTCCCATTTATCCATGACCAGAGCCTTAGTTTCTCCAATCCTCCAGCATTCCTTACACATACCATCCTTACCCTTCACCCTAACAGGGCCATAATGTCTCTGTACTCCTGACATCTCATTTTTGGAGGCTTCCCACTTCCCATCTGATCCTTTTTCTGAGAATATCTGTCCCAACTGAATTTTGAAATTTCTTCGATAATATCGTCAAAATTGGTTCCAAGCATTTAGAACTTTAAGTTTTAGACATGGTTCATCCTTTTCCATCTCAATTTTAAAACTAATAGAATTATGATGACTTACCATAAACTGCTCCCCCACTGATACCTCAACCAACCCCGCCCCACTGCCTTATGACCCAAGGGTAAGGTGACGTTTAGCTCCTTCTCTGTGAAGCAGAGCATTGGTCAAGTTGCTGCAGCGTTGCAACTGGAATTGGGGTCAGCAGAGTCTTCGACTCATTGGTTTGAGTCTAACAATATTTTGTGTCATTGACATTTTCATTGAGTGTGACAGAAGGATGGTCTGCACGAAGCTGAACTAGTTTCCTGGTGCTATCTTATTTAAATCAATTAATTATCTACCCACTTCACCCCATGATATCCCACTCGTTCAATGGCAGTCCGATTTTCCCATCCATCATGGCTGTGGATACTCAGCATTGCCCGTATATCCCTGGATATTCCGTGATCCTTGGCACTGGTTCCATCTTTAAAAGGCCAATGGGCACACGATTGAGCATTCTCAGTTTGGAGCAACTCTGCACAGTGTACCCCGATCATGGCAGATAAGGGGCAATTACACCACGGTTTGTCGACAGGGGCACAGAGGTCCTGGTGGATTGGCTAGTACTGACGAGGACCATTCTCTTCCCAGAGGGGGCCACACCACCAGATCAACCAAGCATGGTCGGAGCTCAGTACAGTATCTGTGGTCTGAAGGAATGTCCAGCAATACAGGATAAGCATCAATAACCTTCCCCGCTCTGTCAGGATAAGGCTCAGCGTATACTCTCTGCCTCCTCACACTCACTGCATATCTGTTATAGCACCAACCCCCGATCAAGGCTCATGCTCCACACTCTCACTGCTACATGTACCACCATCCCGCTCTCTTTCCCGTCTACTATATCTCCCTCACTAATAGTACTGCATGGATACAACACTGTTGACTGACTCCCTCTAGACAAGTCACCATCTCCCACCCACACACACATCCCCCCCACCTACACCAGCACATTCAGCACGGTCACCCAATCCCACCCTCACTCCAACCTTCCCCGTCTCCTATTCCAGGAGTAGCAGCTTGGAAAACGACAGAAAGAGCCAAGCCGTGTGGTGGAGAGTCCAATATCCATCTGCCCTCCAACACTCCGTACCTGTGTGTCTGTATTTGACTCTTTGAGTATCTATACGTTGGTGCAGGTCTGACAGTCTCTGGTGCTTAAAACGACACAATCTCTCCCTCAGCTGGTCTCCCCAATCTACTGCAGTGACAATGGCAGAGGGTGATAACCTTCGAGGATTCAGTCTGGGAGGGAGAGAGGGCAGCAGCTCACAGCACCATCTAAACTGACAGCACCGTCAACGCACACACACACACTCAATGCTGGTAGATGGAGGGTTGCAAATATACTTGGGCCTTTCAGAATGGAAATGCTCACCTCTGAGTGAACTATTTTATCAGGAGATTAGATGAATTTACTTCTCATTCTGTGACGTGCAATGCTTAAAAGTTACGTGAGAAAGTATTGAGAAGTCGTGAAAAAGGCCCAGTATTGGTGGTAATGACGCAGGAACAACATCGCTTAGTATCAGACAAAACTGCTCTGTGCTTCCAAAGATATTATTTAAAAAATCAAACGGCCATACAATTTTACAGATTCACAGCAAAGGATTTATTGTCTTCTCAGAGTTAAAAACTGTGATACCGATGCAGTGGTGTGGGTAGTCAAGTAGAGTGAGGTATTGTATGAATCTAATCACAAAACTCAGAGGTGAACACTGCTGCCTCACAGCACCAGGCACCCGGGCTCGTGTCCACCCTCAGGCGACTGTCTGTGTGGAGTTTCATATTCTCGCCGTGTCTGCGTTGTTTTCCACTGGGTGCTCTGGTTTCCAACCACAGTCCAACGTTGTGGATGTTAGGTGAATTGGACATTCTAAATTGCCAACAGTACCAAGGGATGTGTAGGTTAGGGGCATTAGTCATGGGAAAGCGTAGCATAGCATTTGAACGGGTTACTCTTTGGCTGGGTTACTCTTCGAAGTATCAGTGTGGACCTGTTGGGTCGAAGCGCCTGTTTCCACATTGTAGCGATTCTATGAAGTGTAAAACAACAGGGACAGATGAAGAGAGAGGAGAGGAGGAAGACTTTGATTCCAAGTTCAATCTATTTACTTCAAAAACAACTTTGCACAGAGATGCAGACAGAGGTACAGACAAACTGAGATACTGACACTAACACACATAACATGCCTACAGAGATACGCACGTAGATCTGGATATTTACACACAAACACATAAACAAAACCCCATATACAGGCACAGACGATCTTTAGTACAGAGATATATGCATTTTTTTATTATTAAGTTATCATTGGTTAGTTGGAGAAGGCAGGAGAATGGGGTTCAGAACTATTTTAGACGTGGTCGATTGTCAAGGCAGAAAAGATGGGCTGAAGACCCTCATTCTGCTCCAGTGTTCATTGCTCATATGATCTTTCTTTGAATTGTCTTTCCACGAAGTCAGTGGAGACTGAATTTGATAAGTATTTGGTTTAGGAGAGTTAATGAGAATGTGGACGGGTTTGATGGGCTGAGTGGTTGATATCTGTTTCTAGTTGTCGACTCCTTATGCAACAAAAGAGTGGTGATTAGTTTGAAGGGAATAAGGAATTTTGAGAATAAGGACCTGTCCATTTCAGACTGAGACAGGGATGCTCCTTTCTCTGTAGGGTTGTGGAATCTGTGGTGTTCTCATCCCTACGGAGCAGTGAAGACTGGGTTACTGAAAACACTCAAGGTTGAGTTCCATAAAACTTTGATAAACTATAGAATCCACGTTTATTAGGAACTGACAGGAAAGGGATGTTTTGTTACAATCACATCAACAATGCACATTCAGAATGGTGCAGCAGGCTCAAGGGGCTGAATGGCCAGCTGCTGCTCATAACATATTTGTTGTTCTCTCAGGCACTCCGTAATGTTACAGAGGTAAAGAAAGATCACATTCAGCCAGTCAGCATCATTATAATGAGACCAATGGAGATCATTCTGCCCTCTAAGGACTTACACATGAATAGATTGAAGTCATTCAACTCGCCAAGTACATTACACAATGTAGGATGAGGCCATCCAACCTTTCTAGCCGGCTGCCCAGCAGCAGGGGAAACCCGATTAACTATCAGGGAATAAACATTCGGGATGTTCAGGTTGTAAAATTGTAACTGTGTGGAGTTATTCGGGGATCAGTGTGAGATTATCAACTATTTACAATCTAATCCAATGTCTTGGATGAGAGGACTGATTGTCTTAGAGCTCAGTTAGCTCATTCACCAAGATAGTCATTTAACTGGACATGGACACTCTGCAATGGATATAGACAGGCGAGGTTAGTGAGCAAAACTTTGGCAGAAAACAGTACAATGTGGGGTAAGAGAAGTAAGTGTTGTAATGAACAGAGAAAATTACAGTAACCTACTTAACTGGAGAGAAAATCACAGAACACACTGGTATAGAAGGATTAGTGCATTCCGGTACATGAGCCATATAAACCTAGTCAGCAGATTCAGCTAATACTTATCGAATCTTGCTGTTTTAAGCAAAGGCTATTGGGTATAATCATTAGTATTACTGCATTCGTACATGACAATTCTGACATTTTATGTATTGTGTCTAGTAATGAACTCCTAAACGGAAAGAAAAATGTGCAATGGTTTTCAAAGCATTGAAGTGAAACTGATGTTTCACTTTACTCTTTGCTAGAATGAAGGCCTGATGGAATCAGAATGTCATACAGCATGGAAACAGACCCTTCAGTCCAGCTTATCTGCACCGACCAGATATTCCAATCTGATGTAGTAATCTTTGCCAGCATTTGACTCATAATCCTCTAAACGGCTCTTCGTCACATACCCATTCATTGCCTCTTAAATGTTGTAATTGTACCAGCCTCCATCAACTTCGCTGCCAGTTCGTTCCACACACACACTACCCTCTGTGTACAAAAGTTACCCCTTCAGGTATCTTTTTAATCTTACCACCTCACCTTAAATCTATGCCTTCTGGTTTGGACTCCTCTGACCTTGGAAAGTAACCATATGCATGCCCCTCCTGACCTCTACAAGGTCGGGGCACATCAGGCCTGAGAATAAGAGATGTTCACATTGAATCATAAAGAACCCTGAGAAGAGTGTACTGGGCATCGCAGAGGGATGAGAGAATAAAACTAAAGATTTAATTTAATAAAACAATATGTTCATTTTATCACAGTACTTTGAAGACATGAATTTATTGCACAATAATTATGAAACCACATATAAAAATATTTTCAAATGATAAATTACAAATCACTCCTAAACGGAACTGATAGCAGGGATGGAGTATGCATTCAGGTGAATGTTTTACCAGACCTTACATATTGGTGCTCGGTAACGTTATTGTATGTTTCAGCTCAGAGCGGAAGAAAATGTAACTTGTCTGAGAATACACAGCCATTGCTTCATTGTTTTACTTTTTCATCTCGACAGCAACATATAGAACATAGAACAATACAGGGCCGAACAGGCCCTTCGTTCTTCGATGTTTCTCCAACCTGTGAACTATTCTCAGCTCGTCCGCCTACACCATCCCAAAATCATCCATGTGCTTACCAAAGGATTGTTTAAATCTTCCTAATGTGGCTGAGTTGTCTACATTCGCAGGTAGGGCACTCCATGCCCTTACGACTCTGTGTAAAGAACCTGCCTCTGATATCTGTCTTAAATCTATCACCCCAAAATTTGTAATTATGCCCCCTCGTACAAGATGACATGGGCGGCACGGTGGCACAGTGGTTAGCACTGCTGCCTCACAGCGCCAGGGACCTGGGTTCAATTCCCACCTCAGGCGACTGACTGTGTGGAGATTGCACGTTCTCCCCGTGTCTGCGTGGGTTTCCTCCGGGTGCTCCGGTTTCCTCCCACAGTCCAAAGATGTGCGGGCCAGGTGAATTGGCTATGCTAAATTGCCTGTAGTGTTAGGAAAGGGGTATATGTAGGGGTATGGGTGGGTTGCGCTTCGGCGGGTCGGTGTGGACTTGTTGGGCCGAAGGGCCTGTTTCCACACTGTAAGTAATCTAATCTAATCTAAAAAAATGACATCATTATCCTAGGAAAAAGACTTTGACTGTCTCCCCTATCTAATCCTCTGATCATATTGTATATCTCTATCAAACCCCTCTCAGCCTTTCCACACAAGACCTTCCCTCCAGACCTCGTAACATCCTGATAAATCTACTCTGCACCTTTTCCAATGATTCCACATCCTTCCTGTAATATGGGGACCAGAACTGTACACGATATTCCAAGTGTGGTCGCACAAGCATTTTGTATATTTGCAACATGACATTGTGGCTCTGAGACTCAATCCTTCCACAAATGAAACCTAACACACTGTATGCCTCTTTAACAGAGAGCAGAAAATCAATGGAGGGTTCCTTTTGAGGATTCATTGGAATTTCCCCAATGCCAGCAGAGAAGGGAATTCAGCCAAGTCCTACTGTTCCAGGAAGAACCCTTTTTGCCAGCAGCATCTGTGAGGCAGAACAACAAATGAGACCATCTCAATATTCCTTTTGCCATGAAATTAACTATTATTTGGACAAAGCTCTTCCAAACTAATATTCTGCAGAGTTTTTTTTTCTGTTTGCTTTCAGACGTGTGTGTGTGTGTCTCAGATTTATAGGAAAATAAATAATGATACACATAGTCAATGTCCAAACTATATGTCATTTATCTTTCCATTGTTTCTTGAGTAAATTTGCTTTTATTTTACATTAATTATTTTTATAAATTTAAGAAGTCTGCCTGAAAGGTTCCTAACACTGTACCTGACCCAGTCTGAGACTGATATCATTTGCCATATCACACACTTGTTTACACTGATAATTTGTCGTGACAGATGAAGGAGTCGGGCCAGAAAAATAAATAATGACTCTCCAAACTCGGAGGGACAGGGATAAGGAGAAATTCTCGAAGGACCGTTTGAGTTGGATTTCTCTTCCCCACAGGTCTTTGGCGCCTGTGTGTTTGCATTTATTCAAAACTGTGTTAGATGGGCAATTTAGCTTGGTCAATCCACTGAAAGTCTTTAGACAGTGGGAGGAATCTGGCGCACCTGGAGGAAACACTTACAGACAGGGGGAGAATGTGAAAACTCAATACAAATAGTCTTGAGTGTGGAAGTAAACCAGGCCCCTGGTACTGTGAGATAGTCGTGTTAACTACTGAGACACCATGCCACTCCCACTCCCGCTCTGCTTCCCTCAATGAATCACAGTGCTGGGGAAAATGGGGAAAACGTAAATCTGCAATATAAACAGTAAACAGTGGCAAAATACAGCAGATGAACCAGTATCTGGAGATAGAAACAGAGTTAGAATATTAAGCCTGATATTATCCTATTGGGAAAAACTCATATTCGACTCATTAAGTTAAATCTGTTTCTCTCTGCTCAGAACCTGTTAAGGTTTTCCAGCACTTTCAACTTACTTAGTCTTTTGGACTGTGGGCATTTGTCTAATCTGAAAGGGAACAGTGAAGTTGTCATTTCTGTTGGCTCTTGAGTATTTGGTTATGGCTTCTGAATGATAAGTTTAAAAATATGAGAATGACTACCATTACGCATTATGAAAATGCTGAACTCAGTGACACTGACATCACACAATCAATCATCTGTGAGTAACTAACTGAATTAACGATTCGAATTGTCATCAATGTCTTGTCATGCTCCTGATGTCACTGGCATTACTCATCCAACAAGGTCATACCTTTCTGAAACTTTAGGCGAGAGTGTGCAAACATAAAATATTTTGTTTTTTTAACAGCACATATTCATCCAGGGTTTTGGAAGGCACTAGCAAGGGCAGAGTTTATTTGTCATCCCCAGTAGCTCTGGAAAAGTCGCCAGAGAGCTGCCTACTTGAACCTCTTCAATCCAAGTAATGCAAATCCACACAGAGCTGTTGTATGGACATTCCAAGATTTTTAGCAAATACTTGTGAAGGAAGAGCAAATCAGTTCCTCATCAGGATGACATGCAACTTAGAAGATAACTTGCAGAGACTGTTTTTTTTCCCCATTGCTCCCATTCCCAGTGTAGAATGTTCTCTAATTCCCATTAATCACAGTTTTGCTCAAGGTCCTTGATTCCACCCTCAGTCAAATCCTGCTTCGATTGAAAGGGAAGTCACTCTGATCTCACCTCAAATTACATGGGAAGATCAGTTGAAAGAATAAAGAGCAAAAGACAAGAACGTTGTTTGTTAGAACAATGTCCTCACAATATTCAAAAGAAAATTGATACACGGCCTTCCGATTCTGTCAGAAGTTGTTTGTCCTATTGATGATGAGGCTGTTTGGTTAAACATTGTGACAGATGGACAGGAAGAAGCTTCATTCTGTACCAATAGTGAACAAAACTATCCTGTTAACGGTGCATCAGACAGTGACAAACATCCTATTGTCTGAAGCTGTTTGACCTTGATCATTCCAAGCTCACCATTCACTAATGACCAGTAGTCACACAGAGATCAACAGCTTCTACTGTGACAGAAAAAAGGGAAAGGGAGGGTCAGGGAAAGTGGGAGTGATAGGGTAAATGTGACAAACAGTGTGAGACGTGTGAAGGGAGATGGTCAGTGGAAGGGTATGCAGCATCAGAAGGGGCAATGTAAGGGAAGTAGGTGAGTAAGGAAAGAATAGGAAGGGGGAGGGGGAGGTGTGGCAGAAGTCCCAAGAGTGGCAGGGAAAAGCATGTCGTTGGAAAAGTGAGATTGATATAAAATCAAACATCACTGCAGGAAAATTGGTCTCTGGTTTCCTTTGAAAATTAAGAAAAGGTTCCTCATACTTTTTTTATTAACACTTGATTCTTGTTCTTGTTGTATATTCACTCTGCATTTCTGTATCTCCATCAAGTGCAGACATTTTCTTTTTTCCCCAATGCATGATTGCAACATGATGTCACTTGTTAAAAGAATATTCAGAACTGTGGTGCTTGTTCTTTTAATTTGTTCCCAATTAAACAGAGACATGAGAATGTGAATTGATCTTCTATATTGTGTTTACAATACAGAATTTAATTTAATCTTTATTCATATCCCTCCAGCTTTTTCAAACAAAATTATTGAATGAACCTGCATCCATCCTGCAGGTGAAAAAAAACTTCAGCTCTGACTATTGCAGTGAACGTTTTACAGAATAAGCTGCAGGCCCATATACAACGTTTCAGTGCACAGTGCCAAAGGCTCGTCCAAAATTAATGACATACACGCCTTATGAATAATATATGCAGAGGGGTGGAGTGTAAAAGCAGAATTCAGCTCCATGTCCAAAATATTATTTGTGGCACTGTCACAAAAGACCTCAACTGCATCATGCTGACAATACACCAAAATATGAAAAACAAGAGACTGGAATTCCCAATTCTTCCCCTGAATAGATAGAACATAGAACATAGAACATAGAAGGATACAGCGCAGTACAGGCCCTTCGGCCCTCGATGTTGCGCCGACCGAGTCCTACCTAACCTATACTAGCCCAATAACTTCCAAATGCCTATCCAATGCCCGCTTAAATGACCATAAAGAAGGAGAGTTCACCACTGATACGGGCAGGGCATTCCATGAACTCACAACCCGCTGTGTGAAGAATCTACCCCTAACATCTGTCCTATACCTACCACCCCTTAATTTAAAGCTATGTCCCCTAGTAACACCTGACTCCATTAGCGGTAAAAGGTTCTTAGTATCTACCCTATCTAAACCCCTAATCATCTTATACACTTCTATCAGATCTCCCCTAAACCTTCTCTTCTCCAATGAGAACAGCCCCAAGTGCCTCAGCCTTTCCTCATACGATCTTCCTACCATTCCAGGCAACATCCTGGTAAACCTCCTCTGCACTCGTTCTAAAGCTTCCACATCCTTCCTATAGTATGGCGACCAAAACTGCACACAATACTCCAGATGAGGCCTCACCAGAGTCTTATACAACTGCAACATGACCTCAGGACTCCGGAACTCAATTCCTCTGCCAATAAAGCCCAGTACACCATATGCCTTCCTCACAGCACTATTTACCTGGGTGGCAACTTTCAGAGATCTGTGTACATAGACACCAAGATCCCTCTGCTCATCCACACTACCAAGTAGCCTACCATTAGCCCAGTAATCCATCATCTTGTTATTCCTACCAAAGTGAACGACTTCGCACTTAGCTACATTGAATTCCATTTGCCACATTTCCGCCCAGCTCTGCAACTTATCTATATCCCGCTGTAACCTACCACTTCCTTCCTCACTATCCACAACTCCACCGACTTTTGTGTCATCCGCAAACTTGCTTACCCAGCTTTCAAGTCCTTCCTCTAGATCATTTATAAAGATAACAAAAAGCAATGGTCCCAAAACAGATCCTTGTGGTACACCGCTAGTAACTGCGCTCCAAGATGAACATAATCCATCAACTACTACCCTCTGTCTCCTTCCAGCCAGCCAATTCCTAATCCAAACCTCTAATGTATCCTCAATGCCATACCTCCGAAGTTTTAGCATCAGCCTACCATGGGGAACCTTATCGAACGCCTTACTAAAATCCATATACACAACATCTACTGCTTTACCCTCATCCACTTCCTTAGTCACCTTCTCAAAGAACTCAATAAGGTTTGTGAGGCACGACCTGCCCTTCACAAAACCATGCTGGCTATCCCTGATCACGTTATTCCTACCCAGATGTTCATAAATCTTATCCCTTACCATTCTCTCTAAGACTTTGCCCACCACTGAAGTCAGACTCACTGGCCTATAGTTACTAGGGCTATCCCTACTCCCTTTCTTGAACAATGGGACCACATTCGCTATCCTCCAGTCCTCTGGTACTATTCCCGTTGACAATGACGACATAAAAATCCAGGCCAATGGCTCTGCTATCTCCTCCCTAGCTTCCCATAGGATCCTGGGGTAAATGCCATCAGGCCCAGGAGACTTATCTATATTCATCCTTTCCAATATTCCCAAAATCTCTTCCCTGCATATTTCCAGGGCATCCATTCTAATTATTTGTGATTCCATATTCACATCAGCAACAGTGTCCTGTTCCTGAGTGAATACTGATGAAAAGTACTGATTTAATGTCTCTCCAATCTCCTCCGCCTCCACACACAACTTCCCACTACTATCCTTGACTGGACCGATACCTACCCTAGTCATCCTTTTATTCTTGACATACCTATAGAAAGCCTTTGGGTTTTCCCTAATCCTACCAGCTAAAGACTTTTCATGTCCCCTTCTCGCTTTTCTTAGCTCCCTCTTTAGCTCCTTCCTGGCTACCTTATAACTCTCAATCGCCCCTACTGAGCCTTCACGCCTCATCTTTACATATGCCGCCTTCTTCCCTTTCACAAGGGACTCCAATTCCTTACTAAACCACGGCTGCCTCACAAGGCCCTTTACACCATGCCTGACTCGTACATACCTATCGAGGACACGCAGTAGCTGCTCCTTGAACAATCCCCACATCTCATTAGTGTTCTTCTCTTGAAGCCTGTTTTTCCAATCCACACAACCTAAGTCATGCCTCACTGCATCATAATTTCCCTGCCCCCAGCTATATCTCTTGCCCTGCGGCGCACGATTATCCCTCTCCATCACTAAAGTAAAAGTCACCGAGTTGTGGTCACTGTCCCCGAAGTGCTCACCTACCTCCAAGTCTAACACCTGGCCTGGTTCATTACCTAGAACCAAATCCAATATAGCCTCCCCTCTTGTTGGCCTGTCGACATATTGTGTCAGGAAACCCTCCTGCACACATTGTACAAACACCGACCCATCTAATGAACTCGAGCTATAGCTCTCCCAGTCAATATCTGGGAAGTTAAAGTCCCCCATAACAACCACCCTGCTACCTTCACTCTTTTCCTGAATCATCCTCGCAATATTATCCTCTACTTCTCTAGGACTATTAGGAGGCCTGCAGAAAACACCTAACAGGGTGACCTCACCTTTCCTATTTCTAACCTCAGCCCAAACTACCTCAGATGGCAAGTCCTCTTCCATCGTCCATTCCACTGCTGTGATACTGTCTTTGACAAGTAATGCCACGCCTCCCCCTTTTTTACCCCCATGTCTGATCCTACTAAAACATTTGAACCCTGGAACGTGCAACAGCCATTCTTGTCCCTGTTCTACCCACGTCTCTGTAATGGCCACAACATCGAAGTCCCAGGTACCAACCCACGCTGCAAGTTCACCTACCTTATTCCTTATACTTCTGGCATTGAAGTATACACACTTCAATCCTCCTTTCTGGTTACAGGCACCCTCCTTAGAGATCGCTGCATTATTCCTAACCTCCCTACACTCAAGGTCCTGTACCCTAAAGCTACAGTCCTGGTTCCCATGCCCTGATCTGCAGAACAGGAAGGAAATGAAGGTTTGTTTCTGATATTGATAAATGTTGATGATGTTAATGTGGGAGATGATTGTTAATGTTGTGGATGATACAATGATTAGCCGGATGGGTCACGGTAAGGAGGAACGTGTTAGATTACAGGAGGGTACAAACAGATCGTTCAGAGGGCCAGATAAAAATTAACTTTGAAATATGTGAGATAGAACATAGAACATAGAAAAATACAGCACAGTACAGGTCCTTTGGCCCTCAATGTTGCACTGATCCAAGACCACCTAACCTACACTAGCCCACTATCCTCTATATATCTATCCAATGCCCGTTTAACTGCCCATAAAGAGGGAGAGTCCACCACTGCAACTGGCAGGGCATTCCATGAACCCATGACTCTCTGAATAAAGAATCTACCCCTAACATCTCTCCTATACCTACCACCCCTTAATTTAAAGTTATGACCCCTCGTAATATCTGACTCCATACGTGGAAAAAGGTTCTCATGGTCAACCCTATCTAAACCCCTAATCATCTTGTACACCTCAATCAAGTCACCCCTAAACCTTCTTTTCTCCGATGAAAACAGCCCCAAGTGCCTCAGCCTTTCCTCATACGATCTTCCTACCATACCAGGCAACATCCTGGTTAACCTCCTTTGCACCCGCTCCGGTGCCTCCACATCCTTCCTATAGTATGGCGACTAAAACTGCACACAATACTCCAGATGCGGCCGCACCAGAGTATTACACAACTGCAACACGTCCTCAGGACTCCGGAACTCAATTCCTCTACCAATAAAAGCCAGTACACCATATGCCTTCTTCATAGCACTATTTACCTGGGTGGCAACTTTCAGAGATCTGTGTACATGGACACCAAGATCCCTCTGCTCCTCTTCAGTACCAAGTATCCGACCATTAGCCCAGTACCCCATCTTCTTGTTACTCTTACCAAAGTGAATCACTTCACACTTAACTACATGGAACTCCATTTGCCATCTTTCTGCCCAGCTCTGCAGCTTATCTTTATCCCACTGTAACCTGCCACATCCTTCCTCACTGTCAACAACTCCACCGATTTTCGTATCATCCGCAAACTTGCTCATCCAACCTTCTAACCCCTCCTCCAGGTCATTTATAAAAATGACAAACAGCAATGGTCCCAAAACAAATCCTTGCGGAACACCGCCAGTAACTGCATTGCAAGAGGAAACTTTAACATCAACTACTACCCTCTGTCTTCTTCCAGCCAGCCAATTCCTAATCCACACCTCCAACTCACCCTCAATGCCATACCTCCATATTGTTTGCAGTGACCTACCATGGGGAACCTCATCAAACGCCTTACTAAAATCCATATACACCACATCAACCGCTTTACCCTCGTCCACCTCCTTAGTCACCTTCTCAAAGATTTAATTAAAATT
Organism: Hemiscyllium ocellatum; assembly: GCF_020745735.1. NCBI lineage: Eukaryota > Metazoa > Chordata > Chondrichthyes > Orectolobiformes > Hemiscylliidae > Hemiscyllium > Hemiscyllium ocellatum. The sequence continues at coordinate 10,857,717 of NC_083429.1, forward strand.
TGTGAGGCACGACCTGCCCTTCACAAAACCATGCTGACTATCCTTGATCACATTATTCCTATCCAGATGTTCATAAATCCCATTCCTTACAATTCTCTCTAAGACTTTGCCCACAACAGAAGTGAGACTCACCAGCCTACAGTTACTAGGGTTATCCTTACTCCCCTTCTTGAACAAGGGAACCACATTTGCTATCCTCCAGTCTTCTGGCATTATTCCTGTAGACAACGAGGACATAAAAATCAAGGCCAATGGCTCTGCAATCTCCTCCCTTGCTTCCCAGAGAATCCTGGGATAAATACCATCAGGCCCAGGGGACTTATCTATTTTCACCCTTTCCAGAATTTCCAACACCTCTTCCCTACATATCTCAAAAGCCATCTATTCTAATTAATTGTGACTCAATATTCACATTGGCAACAATGCCCTGTTCCTGAGTGAATACTGACAAAAAGTATTCATTCAGTGTCTCCCCAATCTCTTCAGCCTTCACACGCAACTTCCCACTACTATCCTTGACTGGATCTATTCCTACACTAGTCATTCTTTTATTCCTGACATACCTATAGAAAGCCTTTGGGTTTTCCCTAATCCTATCAACCAAGGACTTTTCATGTCCCCTCCTTGCTGCTCTTAGCTCTCTCTTTAGAACCTTCCTGGCTACCTTATAACTCTCAATCGCCCCAATTGAACCTTCACATCTCATCTTTACATAGGCCGCCCTCTTCCCTTTAACAAGGGATTCCAATTCCTTATTAAATCATGGCTCCCTCACATGACCCTTTCCTCCATGCCTGACAGGTACATACTTATCAAGGACACTTAATAGTTGCTCCTTGAACAAGCTCCACATATCGATTGCACCCTTCCCTTGAAGCCTACTTTTCCAAGCCACGCATCCTAAGTCATGCCTCACCGCATCATAATTTCCCTGCCCCCAGCTATAACTCTTGCCCTGCAGTGCACACTTATCCCTCTCCATCACTAGAGTAAATCCTCCTGCACACATTGGACAAACACCGACCCATCTAACGTACTCGAGCTATAGCTTTCCCACTCAATATCTGGAAAGTTAAAGTCCCCCATAACAACCCCCTATTACTTTCACTCTTCTCCTGTATCATGCTCGCAATCCTTTCGTCTACGTCTCTAGACTGTTAGGAGGCCTGTAGAAAACTCCTACCAGGTGACCTCACCTTTCCAATTTCTAAGCTCAGCCCAAACTACCTCAGATGGCGAGTCTTCATCCATCGTCCTTTCCACTGCTGTAATACTATCTTTTACAAGCAATGCCACACGTCACTCTCTTGTACCCCACCTCTGACCCTACTAAAACATTTAAACCCTGAAACCTGCAACAGTCATTCCTGTCCATGTTCTACCCGTATCTCTGTAATCGCCACAATATCGAAATCTCAGGTACCAACACACGCTGCAAGTTCACCTACCTTATTTCGTACACTTCTCGCATTGAAGTATACACACTTAAAGTCGCCTTCCTGTTTACAGGAACCCTCCTTCGAGATTGATGCCATGCTCCTAACCTCCCTACACTCCAGGTCTTGCACCTTAAAGCTACAGTCTAGGTTTCCATGCCCCTGCAGGGTTAGTTAAAATCCCCCAAAGAGCACTAGCAAACCTCCCCCCAAGGATACTGGTGCCCCTCAGGTTCAGGTGTAGACCATTCTGTTTATAGAGGTCCCACCTTCCCCAGAAAGAACCCCAGTTATCCAGATACCGGAATCCCTCCCTCCTGCACCATCCCTGTAGCCACGCATTTAACTGCTCTCTTTCCCTATTCCTCGACTCTCTATCAAGTGGCACGGGTAACAAACCAGAGACAACAACTCTGTTTGTTCTAACTCTGAGCTTTCAACCTAGCTTCCTGAAACCCTGTCTAACATCCTCATTCCTCTTCCTACCTATGTTGTTGGTGCCAATGTGGACCACGACTTCGGGCTGCTCCCCCTCCCCCTTAAGGACCCGGAAAACACAATCAGAGACATCACGTACCCTTGCACCTGGGAGGCAACATACCAAACGTGTGTCTCTCTCGCCCCCACAAAACCGCCTATCTGTGCCCCGAACTATCGAGTCTCCAATAACTATTGCTCTGCTCTTCTCCACCCTTCCCTTCTGAGCAACGGGGATAGGGTCCGTGCCAAAGGCCTGAACCCCATTGCTTACCCCTGGTAAGTCGTTCCCCCCACAAGTATCCAAAACAGTATACTTGTTTTGAGAGGAACGGCCACAGGGGTTCCCTGCACTGGCTGCTTCCTCCAAGTCCCCCTCACTGTCACCCATCTGTCTGTGATCTTTGGAGTTACTACTTCCCTAAAGCTCCGATCTATGACCCCCTCTGCCTCCCGAATGATCCTAAGTTCATCCAACTCAGCTCCAGCTCCCTAACACGGTCTTGGAGGAACTGGAGATGTGTGCACTTCCTGCAACTGTCATCAGCAAGGACGAGGAGAAAGTGAGGACTGTAGATGCTGGAGATCAGAGCTGAAAGTGTGTTGCTGGAAAAGCGCAGCAGGTCAGGCAGCATCCAAGGAACAGGACAATCGATGTTTCGGTCATAAGCCCTTCCTGAAGAAGGGCTTATGCCCGAAACATCGATTCTCCTGTTCCTTGGATGCTGCCTGAGCTGCTGCACTTAATCAGCAGGGACGACCATGGCATACCTCACCTCAAACATGTTACGAGAGGAGCATTGCACTGCCTTCACTGGCATCCCTCTAAAAGTAACCTTTAAAAAAAATCTAGGTCCAAACAATAGAACGAGCAAAATGCAGCACTTACCTGCTTACCACAACGGGTCTTATTATTAGGTTAGAGGAGGAGGGCGGGTGGGAGGCACTATCCCTGTAGCGCGCCTTTATAGGAAAAAACAACTTACCCAAGTAAGCTTGCACTACACCAGCTTCCGGGTCCGCTCCGCGCTTTTTAAAAATAAAATCTTTCAAATTTAAACTGTTAAACAAACGTCACCGAGCCTTCAAGCAGCCACTGCCAAACAGCCCTCACCTGCTCCGCTGAGAGAGTGAGGCCTAGGCCTTGAAGCTGCACGCCTTTATAGGAAAAAAACAACTTAACCAGCTGCGCTTGCACTACACCAGCTTCCGGGTCCACTCCGCGCTTTTTTAAAATAAAAACTTTCAAATTTAAACTGTTCAACAAAGGTCACTGAGCCTTCAAGCAGCCACTGCCAAACAGCCCTTACCTGCTCCGCTGAGAGAGTGAGGCCTAGGCCTTGAAGCTGCGCGCCATTATAGGAAAAAACAACGTGAATGCTGCACTTTGGAAGAAGTAACAAGACAAGAGAGAACTCAAACCATGAAGATAGGCTAGTCGTGCTTTTGTAACAGAAAAGGGTAAGGAGTGAACCTGACAGAGGGGTATAAGAGCATGAGAGGTATGGGCAGAGTGAACAGACAACAGCAGTTCCCCTTAGTCAAAGGGTCAAAAACAAGAAATACATGTTTAAAGTGAAAGAGAAGACATTGAGAGAGGAGTTGTGCAATGTGTTTTGATTCTTGAGGATGGTCTGTGTCTAGAATGCATTGCCTTGGAGGATGATTCAGAAAGGTAACTGCACAAAATTTGTAAAGCGCTTACATAAACACTGGTTGGTGCAGACTCGATGGGCCTTATCTTTATATATAATTCCATGTGGTGGCAGCCTTGAAAGCTCTGATATGTTCTGAAGCACCATCAAAAGGTTTGTTCTGGCAAACTGTGCTCATTAAGTGGCAAAATTACAAACGAGCCACATCCCATGGAGGACAGCCCAGTCATCTCTGAAAACATCCATGTTAATTCACATGCTCAGTGCAAGAATCCTCCAACGACAGCACCAACGTTATTCAAGCTGCTTGACACCATTATTTTAAGAACACCAATAACGTAGAAATAGACTTCCCTTCATTATTATATAGACTTGTATCTGTAAGGTTGCTATTTCTAAGAAAAATAATAAATTGCATCCTATATGTTCGCTTTGACAATGAGTCAGTTTTCCTGTGTTTTCCTGTGAGCTATTCATCACAGCATGGCGGCTTGTGTAACACTCCATCCACCACCAGCAATGTTTACTCCCAGTTAAACCAGCACATGAGATGCACTGCTGGTACTCCATCTTACCAGCCACATAAATGGACCAACATCAACTGGACTGGAATGTCTCAAGGGCAATTAATGCTGGTTTAGCTCCATTAAAATCCCAAACCAATTGAAAATACAATCAGATTTTCTATCATACTTGAAAAAGTAGAGATTTTTTATTGATCTGATGAGCTTGCTTGCTCTCTTTATTGTTGTGTTATCTACATCCATGAAACCATTTTGTGCATATATTAGAAGAGCAAAAAACACTTAGGACACAGATAATACAAGGCAAAGCAACATTTACGCAAAAACTGCCAGGGCATAGGAGGCTATAGGTCTTCAGGTAACTGGGAATAATATCTGTTCGTGTTTTGTGGCTGGCCTTGATGTATTGGGCTGAAGGGTCTATTTATATGCTGTATGACTTTCACTTTAATTGTCAAAAACAAAGAATGTATTCTCACTATTTCCATAACTTGTGTGCATCAAATGGTGAGGAATACAATCTCCAAGGTCACACAGCACACTGACTTGAAGCTAGATCATTCTCCAGTCACTATCAAATGGTTCAGAAACCCGTTTCTCTCTTGTAACATACCTGCTAGTGTCCCTGCACCACAATAATCCCTGGGGTGTATCACCATATTCGGAATAGAAATTACACATAGGCAACAGAATGCTGGCCTTGCTAATGAAACTCACCTCACAAGAAGAACTGAAAGGAATGAGCCGAATTAAAGTTATCCATTCGACCAAATCTGATTTCTAAAGCATTTTCATGGCAGACTTTTACTTTGTGCTATGCGCCTGACCTTTTTCCAAAACCATGAAACTTCCCTGTGCGCTTTTGAGTGCTGTTTAAAAGTCACATATGGAAAGCAGTGCCCAAAAATCTGAAAGGAAAAGTCTTCATGCTCATGAGAATCATCTCATAATTTTTCAGTATCTAAAGACAACAAAAATGCAGAAACTAGCATCAGTAATAAGTCACCAATAGAGCTTCGTCATTTAGTAAGATATTAGATGATCTGATTGTGACCTCAAACACACAGTCATAGAGTCATAGAGATGCACAGCATGTAAACAGAGCTGTCAGTCCAAGCCGTACATGCTGACCAGATATCCCTCACCAATCTAATCCCTCCTGCCCATATCCCTCCAAATCTTTCCTACTTCTACAACCTCCAAATGCCTCTTAAATGTTGCAATTGTACCAGCCTCCTTCACTTCCTCTAGCAGCTCATTCCATACACGCACCACCCTCTACGTGAAAATGTTGCCCCTTAGGTCTCTTTTATATATTTCCCCTCTCAACCTAAACCTATGCCCTCTAATTCTGGACTCTCCAACCCAGGGAAAAGACTTCGCCTTTTTACCTTATCCATGCCCCTCATAATTTTGTAAACCTCTGTAAGGTCACCCCTCAGCCTCAGACGCTCCAGGGAAAACAGCCTCAGCCTGTTCAGCTCAAATCCTCCAACCCCGGCAACATCCTTCTAAAGCTTTTCTGAACCCTTTCAAGTTTCACACCATCCTTCCGATAGGAAGGAGACCAGAATTACACACAATATTCCAACAGTGGCCTAACCAATGACCTGTAAAGCCGTAACATGACCACCCAACTGGTGTACTCAATACTCTGACCAATAAAGGAAAGCATACCAAAAGCCTTCTTCATTATCTATCTATCTGCGACTCCACTTTCAAGGAACTATGAACCTGCACTCCAAGGTCTCTTTGTTAAGCAACACATCCTAGAACATTACCATTAAGTGTATATGTCCTGCTAAGATTTGCTTGCCCAAAATGCAGCAGCTCGCATTTATCTGGATTAAACTCCATCTGCCACTTCTCAGCTCATTCGTCCATTTGGTCAAGATCCTGTTGTAATCTGAGATAACCCTCTTCACTGTTCATTACACCTCCAATTTTAGTCTCATCTACAAACTTACGAACTGTCCCTCTTATTCCTCCTTTGCCCTTACAATGTTTGTGCATCGTTCTTAGTCAAGAATCTGCCTGCCTCTGCCTTAGGAATGTTCAATGTTTATCCTCCATTGATATCTGGGAAGAGAGTTCACAAATACACGACACATTGAGAGAATTTGAGGTGAGGGATGCCATGGTCGTCCCTGCTGATTACACTTGCAGGAAGTGCACCCATCTCCAGCTTCTCCAAAACCGTGTTAGGGAACTGTAGCTGGAGTTGGATGAACTTAGGATCATTCGGGAGGCAGAGGGGGTCATAGATCGGAGCTTTAGGGAAGTAGTAACTCCAAAGATCACAGACAGATGGGTGACAGTGAGGGGGACTTGGAGGAAGCAGCCAGTGCAGGGATCCCCTGCGGCCGTTCCCCTTAAGAACAAGTATACTGTTTTGGATACTTGTGGGGGGGGGGACGACTTACCAGGGGTAAGCAATGGGGTTCAGGCCTCTGGCACGGACCCGATCCCTGTTGCTCAGAAGGGAAGGGTGGAGAAGAGCAGAGCAATAGTTATTGGAGACTCGATAGTTGGGGCACAGATAGGCGGTTTTGTGGGGGCGAGAGAGACACACGTTTGGTATGTTGCCTCCCAGGTGCAAGGGTACGTGATGTCTCTGATTGTGTTTTCCGGGTCCACAAGGGGGAGAGGGAGCAGCCCGAAGTCGTGGTCCACATTGGCACCAACAACATAGGTAGGAAGAGGGATGAGGATGTTAGACAGGGTTTCAGGAAGCTAGGTTGGAAGCTCAGAGTTGGAACAAACAGAGTTGTTGTCTCTGGTTTGTCACCTGTGCCACTTGATAGAGAGTCGAGGAATAGGGAGAGAGAGCAGTTAAATGCGTGGCTACAGGGATGGTGCAGGAGGGAGGGATTCCGGTATCTGGATAACTGGGGTTCTTTCTGGGGAAGGTGGGACCTTTATAAACATGATGGTCTACACCTGAACCTGAGGGACACCAGTATCCTTGGGGGGAGGTTTGCTAGTGCTCTTTGGGTGGGGGGGGAGGGTGGGGGTTTAAACTAACTCTGCAGGGGCATGGGAATCTAGACTGTAGTGTTAGGGGGCAGGACCTGGAGTGTAGGGAGGTTAGGAACATGGCATCAATCTCCAAGGAGTGTGCCTGTAAACAGGAAGGTGGCTTGAAGTGTGTATACTTCAATACGAGAAGTATACGAAATAAGGTAGGTGAACTTGCAGCGTGGGTTGGCACCTGAGATTTCGATATTGTGACTATTACAGAGACATGGGTAGAACATGGACAGGATTGGCTGTTGTAGGTTCCAGGGTTTAAATGTTTTAGTAGGGTCAGAGGTGGGGGTAAAATAGGTGGAGATGTGGCATTGCTTGTCAAAGATAGTATTACAGCAGTGGAAAGGACGATGGATGAAGACTCGCCATCAGAGGCAGTTTGGGCTGAGCTTAGAAATAGGAAAGGTGAGGTCACCCTGTTAGGAGTCTTCTACAGGCCTCCTAATAGTCCTAGAGACGTAGAAGAAAGGATTGCGAGGATGATTCAGGAGAAGGGTGAAAGTAATAGGGTGGTTGTTATGGGGGACTTTAACTTTCCAGATATTGACTGGGAAAGCTATAGCTCGAGTACGTTAGATGGGTTGGTGTTTGTCCAATATGTGCAGGAGGGTTTCCTGACACAATATGGAGACAGGCCAACAAGAGGTGAGGCCATACTGGATTTGGTTCTGGGTAACGAACCAGGCCAGGTGTTAGAATTGGAGGTAGGTGAGCACTTTGTGGGCAGTGACCACAATTCGGTGACTTTTACTCTAGCGATGGAGAGGGGTAAGTGTGCACTACAGGGCAAGAGCTATAGCTGGGGGCAGGGAAATTATGATGCGGTGAGGCATGACTTAGGATGCGTGGCTTGGAAAAGTAGGCTTCAAGGGAAGTGTGCAATCGATATGTAGAGCTTGTTCAAGGAGCAACTATTGAGTGTCCTTGATAAATATGTACCTGTCAGGCAGGGAGAAAAGGGTTGTGTGAGGGAGCTGTGGTTTAATAAGGAATTGGAATCCCTTGTCAAAGGGAAGAGGGCAGCCTATGTAAAGATGAGGCATGAAGGTTCAATTGGGGCGATTGAAAGTTATAAGGTAGCCAGGAAGGTTCTAAAGAGAGAGCTAAGAGCAGCAAGGAGGGGACATGAAAAGTCCTTGGTTGGTAGGATTAGGGAAAACCCAAAGGCTTTCTATAGGTATGTCAGGAATAAAAGAATGACTAGTGTAGGAATAGGTCCAGTCAAGGATAGTAGTGGGAAGTTGCGTGTGAAGGCTGAAGAGATTGGGGAGACACTGAATGAATACTTTTTGTCAGTATTCACTCAGGAACAGGACATTGTTGCCAATGTGAATATTGAGTCACAATTAATTAGAATAGATGGCTTTGAGGTATGTAGGGAAGAGGTGTTGGAAATTCTGGAAAGGGTGAAAATAGATAAGTCCCCTGGGCCTGATGACATTTATCCCAGGATTCTCTGGGATGCAAGGAAGGAGATTGCAGAGCCATTGGCCTTGATTTTTATGTCCTCGTTGTCTACTGGAACAGTGCCAGAAGACTGGAGGATAGCAAATGGGGTTCCCTTGTTCAAGAAGGGGAGTAGGGATGAGTCTCACTTCTGTTGTGGGCAAAGTCTTAGAGAGAATTGTAAGGGATGGGATTTATGAACATCTGGATAGGAATAATGTGATCAAGGATAGTCAGCATGGTTTTGTGAAGGGCATGTCAAGCCTCACATACTTTATTTAATTCTTTGAGAAGGTGACTAAGGAGGTGGACGAAGGTAAAGCGGTAGATGTGGTGTATACGGATTTTAGTAAGGCGTTTGATAAGGTTCCCCATGGTAGGCTACTGCAAAAAATACAGAGGTATGGCATTGAGGGTGAGTTGGAGGTTTGGATTAGGAATTGGCTGGCTGGAAGAAGACAGAGGGTAGTAGTTGATGGTAAAGGTTCATCTTGGAGTGCAGTTAACCCAGCGGTGTTCCGCAAGGATCTGTTTTGGGACCATTGCTGTTTGTCATTTTTACAAACGACCTGGAGGAGGGGCTACAAGGTTGAGTGAGCAAGTTTGCGGATGATACGAAAATCGGTGTAGTTGTTGACAGTGAGGAAGGATGTGGCAGGTTACAGCGGGATATAGATAAGCTGCAGAGCTGGGCAGAGAGGTGGCAAATGGAGTTCAATGTAGGTAAGTGTGAAGTGATTCACTTTGGTAAGAATAACAAGAAGATGGAGTATTGGGCTAATGGTCGGATACTTGGTAGTGTGGAAGTGCAGAGGGATCTTGTTGTCCATGTACACAGATCTCTGAAAGTTGCCACCCAGGTAAATAGTGCTGTGAAGAAGGCATATGGCATACTGGCTTTTATCGGTAGAGGAATTGAGTTCTGGAGTCCTGAGGTCATGTTGCAGTTGTATAAGACTCTGGTGTGGCCACATCTGGAGTGTTGTGTGCAATTGTGGTCGCCATACTATAGGAAGGATGTGGAGGCACTGGAACGAGTGCAGAGGTGGTTTACCAGGATGTTGCCTGGTATGGTAGGAAGATCGTATGAGGAAAGGCTTCGGCACTTGGGGCTGTTTTCATTGGAGAAAAGAAGGTTTAGGGGTGACTTGATAGAGGTGTACAAGATGGTTAGGGTTGACGATGAGAACTTTTTTCCACATATGGAGTCAGATATTACGAGGGGGCATAGATTTAAATTAAGGGGTGGTAGCTATAGGACTGATGTTATGGGTAGATTCTTTACTCAGTGAGTTGTGAGTTCATGGAATGCCCTGCTAGTAACAGTGGTGGACTCTCCCTCTTTATGGGCATTTAAACGGGTATTGGATTGGCATATGGAGGATAGTGGGCTAGTGTAGGTTAGTTGGGCTTGGATCGGCGCAACATCGAGGGCCGAAGGGCCTATACTGCTCTGTATTTTTCTCTGTTCTATGTTCTTATTAAAACAACCAACATCATCTTTACTGAGATATTCTTCAGTTTTATAGCCAATCCACTCCTGGTAATCTCTCACACAAGCTGAAATATTGTTTCAGAATTCAACTTGAAAAAGACCACATGGAATTTTTTGGCCTTACCAAGATCACATGTTGTTCGCCTGAGCTCCAGCAGATCCAGAGTCAGTCAGTTCACGATTTCCTCCTGAAATAAACGTTCCACACAGGAGTCAGTTGAGTGAATCTTCTCTGGACTGATTTGCATGTCAATATGACCATTGTTCTCTAAATGTGGTCTCACCACTACTCTGCAAAACTGTAGAAAATCTTCCCTAATTTTGCATGTATTCTGTTTCAGAAAGTTTCTACATTTATCTTACCTCCCTCAAAGCTTTATGCACACATAAAGGTTTTATTATGTCATTCAGGTGCCTGGTTCCTCTAAGCCTCAAGCCAATCTCTCCATAGAAATAATACACTGCCTTTCAATTCAAGCCGCCAACATCTTTGAGCGCACAGACAATATTTCCTACAATGCTCCATACAACAATATTTTCCTGTTCACTTGACCCACCTTAAATCTTTACAGTTTCAAATCCTCTTCACATCTTGCTTTTCTAACAGTTTCAAATGTCGGCATTCTTTCCTAATACAGACAGAATATTTGGCCAAACAAATAGATTGTGGCCACATTCCAATGAAATTGACAATGTAATATTTCAGTCAATGTCTAAACTATGAACTTGTGACCATGGTAAAGTGTTTTGCAGTCCCATCACTCAGTTCCCAAACCTCAAAGTAAGGACAGATGGTATGGAAAGTGTGTTGGTAGAATGGAGGAACAGAAAAGGTGAAAAATATAGTTGGAGTTATGTACAGGTCTACAAATCGTAGTCAGGAGCTGGGGCAGAGGACACATCAGGAGGTAGAAAAGACGTGTAGAAAAAAACAAAGTTATAATGATTGGGAAAATTTCAAATATGCAGCTTGACTGGGAAAATCAGGTTGGTAGTGCTTTGTAAGAAAAGGAATTTGTGGAATGTCTACTAGATGGCTTTTTGGAGCAGCTTATGGTGCAGGCAACAAGGGAACGGGCAACACTGGATTTAGAGTTGTGCAAAGAGGCAGACTTGATAAGGGAACTTAAGGTAAAGAAATCTTTATGAGGCAGTGATCATAATATTAATGAAACTACTCTTCGGTTTGAAAGGGTGAAGGTAGAATCAGAGTTAACAATATTACCGCTGAATCAAAGACACAGTAGAGACTCATCCCAAGCTAAAAGAAGCATGGTATAGGGAGGGTGAGGCAACAATGGATGACCAGGGTTAGTGTAAAAGCAAAAGAGAAGTCAGATAACATGGCAAACGGCCGTGGGAAACTAGAGGATTTGGAAGCTTACAAATACCACCAGAGGGCAACAAAGTAAGAAATACGAGGAAGAAGATTAAATATGAGGGTAACCTAGCCAGTAATATAAAAGACTGTAAGAGGTTTTTTAGATATATAAAGTGCAAAAGAGAGGCAGAAATGAATATTGGGATGCGGAATACGGCACTGGAGATATAGTAATGTGGAATAAGTAATGGCTGAGAAACCGAAAAATTATTTCATGTCAGTTTTAACAGTGAAAACACGGATAGTATCCAACAAATTCAAGGTAGTGAGGGAACAGAGGAGAAATTGCTCGAAAAACTAAATGGGGAAATAAACTGGACCAGATGGACGGTATCCCAGAGTTCCAAGGGAGATAGCTGAAGAAATGATGGAGACATTTGTGGTGATCCTTCTTGAATTTCCAGAATCAGGGAGAGTTCAGAATACAAGAAATTTGTTAACATGACATTGTCTTTAAAAAGGGAAGAAGGCAAAAGTGCAGAAAGTGACAGAACAATTAGCCTAACCTCAGTCGTGTGTAAGATCCTGGAATCCATTGTGAAAGATTAGGTTTTGAATACTTGCAAGTGAATTGTAAAATTGGGCAAAGTCAGTATGCTGTCATCAATGCGATGTCGTATCTCATAAATCTGTAAGAGTTATTTGAGGATGTAACAAGCAAGTGAGACAGTGGAAAGTCAGTGGATGTTATTCACCTGGACTTCAAGGAAGACTTTGACAAGGTGCCACACAAGAGGCTGCTGAGTAAAATAAGGCCCCATTTTGTTCGAGGCAAGGTACTAGTGTGTCTAGAAGCTTAGCTACCTGGCAGCAAGTATAGAGTGGGGATAAAAGGGTCCTTCTCAGGAGAGCAGCTGATGACAACTGGTGTTCCACAAGGCTCATTGTTGGGACCGCAATTTTTTACTTTGAGCATGAATGATCTACATTAAGGTACTGAGAGTATTCTGGCTAGGCTTTTAGATGATACAAAGGTAGGTAGAGGGACATGTAGAATTGAGGATGCAGGGAGGCTGCAGAAGGATTGAGACAGGATAGGAGAGTGGCAAAGAAGTGGCAGATGGAGTATATCTTGGGAGAGCGTGAAGAGATGCATGTTGTGAGGAGGGAGAGAGGCATGGACTATTTTATAAATGGTGAGAAAATTTAAAAGTCTGAAGTGCAAAGAGAGTTGCGAGTTCTCGTACAGGATTGTCTCAAGGTAAATGTGCAGGTTGAGTCAACAGTTAGAAAGTAGTATCTGCTGCACAGTGAGTTTAAAGTCTTTTATTCAGCAAAAGAACTGACTTAACTCTTACAAACAATTATATTTGTTTATTGAGCACAATCAATGTTAGTACAGTAAAGTTTATTATAAAGTAATGAAAAATACTGCAAACTGCCTTATGCTTTAATTTAACTTGGATGACTGTGTACCACCACACTAGAAATTGGTCAGGCTTCATGTGGTGATGCCTTCTTATTCTTCTGACGGTCTTGGTGTTGTCTTCTTTATTAGTGGTTATTCTCTAGTTACCGCACTCTGTGGGGTTTTGAGGTGATTCTTATCCTTCCATGTCTTCAAGCCCTTGGGAGGGTATGGAAGATCTTCCAATTGAATGATCTAGTTCATTTACCCAGATCATTCAGTCCCAACTTGGGTCTGGCCCTTTGAAGGCCCAAGGGTGACATTCCGTTGTCCCATTAAAGTCCATCTTCAGGTGGGTATTACAGGGTCTGTCGCTGTCAGGTTTGTTTGCAAATCGTCTGTGGGTTGCTGCAACATATGGATTAGCACAGAGAGTTTACTCAAGGCTGGGATCCATTCCCCAGCATGCTTTAATCATTGTTCATTTTTGTAACTCCATGGTAAGTGTACTAATGCCCACCATACGTTCATTGTTTCTGGTGGCCTATCCGGTCAGAAAGACAAATAAAGTGATGGCATTTCTTTTGAGAACACTTGAATATTAAAGCAGGAATGGATTTCTAAGGCTTTACAAGGCTCTGATCAAACCATATTTGCAGTATTTTGTAGGAACATCATTTAAGATTTATCTAGACAGCTAGATGAATGGGCAGGAAGCGAAGGGATACAGATCGTTAGAAAATAGGCCACAGGTTTAGACAGAGAATCTGGATAGGTGCAAGCTTGGGGGGTGGGGGAGGGGGGCGAAGGGCCTTTTCCCGTGTTGGAATTTTATTTGTTCTTCATTCTTCATCCTAAAAATTGCAATTTTTCAACACATTGTTTGTTCCAATTTAATAACATAAAGCATTTATTTATTTGACAGTGCATGTTAAATTAGTCATTTTTCAATTAGAGTCATAGAGTCATAGAGATGTACAGTACAATAACAGACCCTTTTGTCCAAACCGTCAATGCCTCCCAGATTTCCCAACCCAATTCAGTCAAATCTGCCCACACCCTGGCCATATCTCTCCAAACCTTCCTATCATATACGTATCCAGATGCCTTTTAAATATTGCAATTGTACTAGCCTCCACCAGTTGCTCTGGCAGCTATTTCCATACACGTATCACCCTCTGCGTGAAACAGTTTCCCCTTAGGTCTCTTTTATATCTTAGCCCTCTCCCCCTAAAGCTATGCCTTCTAGTTCTGGACTCCCCTACAACAGGGAGAACACCTTGTCTATTTACCCTATCCAAGCCTCACATGATTTTATAAACCTCGATAACGTCACCCCTCAGCCTCCGAGGCTCTAGGGAAACAGCCCTAGCCTATTCAGTCTCTCCCTACAGCTCAAACCCTCCAACCCTGGCAACATCCTTGTAAATCTTTTCTGAACCCTTTCAAGTTTCACAACTTCTTCCGATAGGAAGGCGACCAGAATTGCACGCAATATTCCAAAAGTGGCCGAACCAATATCCTGTACAGCCTCAACATGACCTCCCAACGCCTATTCTCAATACTCTGACCAATAAAGGCAAGCATACCAAACACCTTCTTCACTATCTTATTTTTGGCGATTCTACTTTCAAGGAACAATGAAACTGCACTCCAAGATGTCTTTGTTCAGCAATATTCCCTAGGACCTCACCATTAAGAGGTAAAAACAATGACTGCAGACACTGGAAACCAGATTCTGGATTAGTGGTGCTGGAAGAGCACAGCAGTTCAGGCAGCATCCAAGGAGCAGCAAAATCGACGTTTCAGGCAAAAGCCCTTCATCAGGAATAAAGGCAGAGAGCCTGAAACATGGAGAGATAAGATGGAGGAGGGTGGGGGTGGGGAGAAAGTAGCATAGGTGAGTGGGAGAGGGGATGAAGGTGATAGGTCAGGGAGGAGAGGGTGGAGTGGATATGTGGAAAAGGAGATAGGTAGGTAGGACAAGTCCGGACAAGTCATGGGGACAGTGCTGAGTTGAAAGTTTGGAACTAGGGTGAGATGGCGGAAGGGGAAATGAGGAAACTGTTGAAGTCCACATTGATGCCCTGGGGTTGAAGTGTTCCGAGGAGGAAGATGAGGCGTTATTCCTCCAGACATCTGGTGGTGAGGGAGTGGTGGTGAAGGAGGCCCAGGACCTCCATGTCCTCGGCAGTGTAGGAGGGGGAGTTGAAATGTTGGGCCACAGGGCGGTCTGGTTGATTGGTGCTGGTGTTCTGGAGATGTTCCCTAAAGCGCTCTTCTAGGAGGCGCCCATTCTCCCCAATGAAGAGGAGACCGCATTGGGACCAACGGATATAATAAATAATATTAGTGGATGCGCAGGTAAAACTTTGATGGATGTGGAAGGCTCATTTAGGGCCATGGATAAAAGTGAGGGAGGAGGTGTGTTTTGCACAGGTTTTACAGTTCCTGCGGTGGCAGGGGAAGCTGCCAGGATGGGAGAGTTGGTTTTAGGGCGGTGTGGAACTGTTGAGGTAGTCATGGAGGGAACAGTCTTGGCGGAAGACAGAAAGGGGTGGGGAGGGAAATATATCCCTGGTGGTGGGGTCTTTTTGGAGATGGCAATGTCAGCGGATGATTTGGTTTATGCGAAGGTTAGTAGGGTGCAAGGGGAGCACCAGGGGCGTTCTGTCCTTCTTACAGTTGGAGGATTGGGGTCTGAGGGCGGAGGTGCAGGATGTGGACGAGATGCATTGGAGGGCATCTTTAACCACGTGGGAAGGGAAATTGCGGTCTCTAAAGAAGGAGGCCATCTGGTGTGTTCTGTGGTGGAACTGGTCCTCCTGGGGGCAGATATGGCAGAGGCGGAGTAATTGGGAATACGGGATAGCATTTTTGCAAGAGGTAAGGTGGGAAGAGGTGTAATCCAGGTAGCTGTGTGAGTCGGTGGGTTTGTAAAAAATGTCAGTGTCAAGTCGGTCGTCATTAATGGAGATGGAGAGGTCCTGGTAGGGGAGGGAGGTATCAGAGATGGTCCAGGTAAATTTAAGGTCAGGGTAGAATGTGTTGGTGAAGTTGATAAATTGCTCAACCTCCTCAAAGGAGCACGAGGTGGCGCCAATGCAGTCATCAATGTAGCAGAGGAAGAGGTGGGGAGTGGTGCCGGTGTAATTACAGAAGATCAACTGTCCTCGCCACCGCAGGATCTGTAAAACCTGTGCCCAACCTCCTCCCTCACCTCTATCCAAGGCCCTAAAGGAGCCTTCCACATCCATTAAAGGTTTACCTGCACATCCACTAATATCATTTTTTGTATTCGATGCTCCCGATGTGGTCTCCTCTACATTGGGGAGACTGGGCGCCCCCCAGCAGAGCGCTTTAGGGAACATCTCCGGGACAACCACACCAATCAACCACACTGTCCCGTGGTCCAACATTTCAACTCCCTCTCCCACTCTGCTGAGGACATGGAGGTCCTGGACCTCATTCACCGCCGTTCCCTCACCACCAGGAATGCCTCACCGTCCGCCTCGGAACACTTCAACCCCAGGGCATCAATGTGGACTTCAACAGTTTCCTCATTTCCCCTTCCCACCTCACCCTCGTTCAAACTTCCAGCTCAGCACTGTCCCCATGACTTGTCCAGACTTGTCCTACCTGCCTATCTTCTTTTCCACCTATCCACTCCACCCTCTTCTCCCTGACTTATCAACTTCATCCCCTCCTCCACTCACCTATTGTACTCTATGCTACTTTCTCCACCCCTACCCTCCTCCATCTTATCTCTCTACACTTCAGGCTCTCTGCCTTTATTCCTGATGAAGGGCTTTTGCCTGAAACGTCCACTTCACTGCTCCTTGGATGCTGCCTGAACTGCTGTGCTCTTCCAGCACCACTAATCCAGAATCCTCACCATTAAGAGTATGACTCCTGCTAAGATTTGCTTTCTCAAAATGCAGCACCTCGCATTTATGTAAATTAACTCCATCTGTCACTCCTAAGCCCATTGGCCCATCTGATCAAGATCCTGTTGCAATACAAGGTAACCTTCTTTGCTGTCCACGCCACCTCCAATTTTGGTGTCATCTGCAAACTTAAGAACTATACCTCTTATGATCGCATTCAAATCATTTATATAAATGCCGAAATGTAGGGGACCCAGCACCTCTCCTTGTGGCACTCTGCTGGTCACAGACCTCAAGTCTGAATAGTAACCCTCCACCACCACCCCCTGTCTTCTGCCTTAAAACCAGTTCTGCATCCAAATGGTTAGTTCTCCCTGTATTCCATGACATCTAAACTGGCTAACTAGTCTCCCATGGGAAACCTTGTCAACCGCCTTACTGAATTTCAAATACATGATGTCCACCACTCTGCCCTCATCAATCATCATTGTTACTTCTGCAAAAAAACTCAATCAGGTTTGTGAGACATGACTTCCCACGCACAAAGTCATGTTGACTATCCTGAATCAGTCCTTGCCTTTCCAAATACACGTGCATCCTGTCCCTCAGGGTTCCCTCCAACAACTTGCTCACCAGCCCTGTCAGTCTCACCGGTCTGTAGTTCCCTGGCCTGTCCTTATGTAGAACATAACAACTTTCCTCCAGTCACCTTAAAATTACGCCCCTTGTTGAAAAGACTCTGGCTATCCAATCTTTGTCTCTCAACATCTTGTACACCTCTTATCAAGTCAGCTCTATCTTTGCTCCAGGGAGAAAAGTCCTCGCTCCCTCAAACTTTCTTCCTAAGACATGTCCTCCATTCCTGGCAGCATCCTGGTAAATCTGCTCGGCACGGTCTCTGAGGCTTCCCCATGTTTCCTATAATGAGGCACCAGAACTGAACACAATATTCTAAATATTGTGATATTATTGAACCACGGCTTTATAGAGCTAAGCATTAACCTCGCTTCTCTGAAACTCAATCCCCCCGAAAATGAAAGCCAACACACCATACACCTTCTCAACGACTCTATCAACTTGGGTGGCAACTTTGTGAGGTCTATTGACATGGACTGCAAGATACCTCTGTTCCTCCACATTTCCAAGAATTCTGCCTTTAACCCTATATTCTGAATGCAAATGCAACCTTACACTTTTTAAGTTTAATCTCTATCTGCCACTTATCAGCCCTGCTCTGCATCCTGTCAATGTCCTAATGCAACCTACAACAGCCCTCCACACTATTCAGAACTCCATCAACCTTCATGCCATTAGCAAACTTACTAACCCACCCTTCCACATCCTCAGCAAAACATTTATAAAAATCACAAAGAGGACAGCTCCAGAGCTGATCCCTGTGGAACACCATTGGTGAGCTCCAGGCTGAATACTTTCTATCTGCTACCATCCTCTTCCTTCTATGGCCAGCCACGCTTGTATCCAGACATCCAAATTTCCCTGCGTCCCATGCCTCTTTACCTTTTGAATGCATCTACAATGGGGAATCTTATCAAATGCCTTTCTAAAAATCTTGTACACCACATCTACTGGTCTACCTTCATCAACGCGTTTTTCACATCTTGAAAGAATTCAATAAGGTTTGTGAGGCATGACCTGCGTCTCAAAAAAGCATGCTGACAATCTCTAATCAAACTATCATTTATTAAGTAATTGTAAATCCTGTCTCTCAGAATTATCTCCAATACTTTGCCCACCACCGGTATAAGAATGGCGGTTTTATCATTCCCAGGGTTAACCCTATTCCCTTCCCTGAACAAGGGAATAACATTTGCCACTCTCAAATCATCTGGCACTGCTCTAGTGGACAGCGAGGATGCAAAGATTTTCACCAAAGGCACGCCAATCTCTTCCATTATTTCCCCATCTGAACCAGGGGATTTATCTATCCTTATGTTTGTACTTCAATCAGTCTGTACTTCCCCTCAACTTGTCTATACCCTGTCCAACCAACTAATTGAATGCTTTCCATTTCAGTGTTATATACAGTGCCTCCTTCCTGAGCAAGTATAGTTCCCAACGTCCTGTGAATCACGGAATCAAAGATAAAGGAATGCACCAATCCCTTCCTGATAAAGAGCTCATGCTCGAACTGTTGACTCTCCTGCTCCTCGGATACTGCCTGATCTGCTGTGCATTTCCAGCACCACACATTTTGACTCTGATCGCCATCAACTGCAGTCCTCACTTTCTCCATTGCTGAGGGCTGTCGCCTCTGCACATTGAGCGGGGAATTAACCATCAGAACCTCATTGTATGTGGAACTGACTGCTCGGTTCTGGAAAGTTGCCTTTCATGAATACAGCATTTAAAAAAAGAAATTACAATTCAACAAATATTCAATCAGTCCCAGAGATACAATTTTGGTTTATGGTTTGGGCAGCCTGATAAAAAATAGTGAATGATTAAAGAACTCCGAGGCACAGAGTATTCCAGGTGTTATAGTCCAGCTTACATTAATACTGGCAGTGTAATGAAACAGATAGTTGTGATTATGGCATGAGTTGACATGTGGAGGTGGAATGTTTTTGCCATCACACAGACGTGTTTGAGAGAGGTCAGGGCTAATCACGCAATATACTGTTGTATTGGAACTATACGCAGGACAGGAGAGGATGTTAAAGAGGAGGTGGTATTGCATGATTAATTAAGGAACAGTTACTGTAGTAAGGAGGGACGATGCTTTGGACATGTCTTCAAATGAGGCTTTATGGGTCGAGGTTAGGGTCCAAACAATGACAGACACACTGCTGGGGATATTTTATAGAGCCCCAGAAAGAAGAAAATGTAGGAGAAAATATATAACCAATTCACTGAGGTGTGTAGGAAAGCAAGACCAGAGATATTGCAGAGATAGGAAAGCAAGGCTGGAGATGCGACACAGATAGGAAAGCAAGCTCTAAATGTTACAGGAAAGCAAGGCTGGAGATGTTACAGAGAGAGGAAAACAATGTTCGAGATGTTACAGAGATAGGAAAGCAAGGCTGGACATGCTAGAGAGAGAGGGTAGAAAGGATGGAAATGTTACAGAGAGAGAGGAAAGCGAAGCTGGAGATGTTACCGAGGTGGTCTAGTCTGTGCATGCTAAAATAGGTTAGTAAGATATTTTTGAACTCATTCACAGGATATGGGGAAAGGTGAAGCATCTGGAGTTTAGAGAGATAGGGACGAGTGTATGGGCTGGTGGAGTTTACAGTGATAGATGGGGCTGTAGTATGTTGTATTGATACGGAGGGTTACTCATATACAGATTAATGTAACGGCTGGAGGAGATGACAGAGAAAGATACGGAGATTAACGTAGATAGTTTAAAAATGGAATTGCTCGAAGTCTTAACAGAGAAAATATTGTAGAAATCTGTGGATTAGACAAGGCACTGGGAGGAACTAAATGAGTGAGACTTTGGACTGTCCAATCACAAGATTTATAGAGTGAGTGTCAAACTGCACAGAAGATGCCCTTCCTTTGATAGTGACAAAAACGTAAAATCCCTGCAGACACTGGAAATCCCTCTTTCCTAACGTCTGGGGGCTAGGGCTAAATGTGGGTGAGGGGTCCTACAGACTCCTCAAGCAACAATGTGACATAACGAAACCTCATTGTGTCAGATCAAACACAGACACAGAAACCTTCTGCTGACTCCCTTCCCTCAGTGTCCTTCTACATTGAACACTTGGAGGACGCACTGACAGAGTGAATGAGCTGGAGAAGGTATACGAAGTGGGCTATTTCAAAATCACCACGAAGAGGGGCTCAGCAGCAGCATTCTTGATCGAGATGGTCGTGTCAAAAAGAACATAGTTGCGAGACTGGGTCTGCACCGGGTGGGGAGGAAACGACTGACAGGGAGAAACATATTTGACCTCATCTTCACCACGGCTGCAGAGACATTGATCGATGATCATAAGGAACAATGACTACCGCACACAGTATTTCTGGAGACAAAGACCCATTGTGTGTGTGTGTGCACGCACATGTGAGTGATACTATCCCCATGCAAAACGGAACAGATTTCGAAGAGATCTAGAACTCAGCACTGGTCTGTGTGAGGTGAGCTTGATCATTACCAACAGCAGCAGAATAGTACTCCAGCACAATTTTCACTGACACTGCCTAGCATATGGTCCACTTTACCCTGACCATCAGGCAAGGGGAAAAACTCTTATTCAATAGAGAATACAGGAGAGCTGGTCCAGAGCAGCACCAGGTACACCTCACAATGAGGTGACGTTATCAATCAGGACCATTACTCACCAAACAACACAAACAGATAGTGACAGACAGATCTAACCAACAAATCTGACCTAATCTCCACAATCCTGTCACATGCAGTCAGGTTGAATGGTGGTGTCAATCAAACAACTCACTGGAGGAGGACGATCCCCACATACCATCTTCCTCAGTGATGGAAGGGCCCAGCACAACAATAGAAAAGCTAAGGCTGAAACGACCACAACAATGTTCAGACAGAAGTATCGATAGGAGGATCTATTTTAGTCTCCTCCAGGTGGCAGTCATCAGCTAATTTGATTCACTGAGAGTAATTCCAAATGGCTGGAAGGGTGGGGACGGCAGAGGCTATGGGCCCAGATAACATTCC
Organism: Hemiscyllium ocellatum; assembly: GCF_020745735.1. Lineage (NCBI taxonomy): Eukaryota > Metazoa > Chordata > Chondrichthyes > Orectolobiformes > Hemiscylliidae > Hemiscyllium > Hemiscyllium ocellatum. Next base: position 10,879,053 of record NC_083429.1, read on the forward strand.
ATTCAAGCTGTTCCTGCTGGGATACAGCACTGGCATCGACATGTCAATGTGGGAAACAATCCGGGTGTGTCCTGTACATATACAGACAAACCAGAAAATCAAAGACTACCCCAGTGCTCTCATCTCTATCATTAATAAAATGATGGAAGATGTCACCTACAGTGGGATGACGCAGCACTTCTTCAGCACCAACCTGTTCACTGAAGCTCAGTTTGGGCTCTCATCCCTTGGGCTCATTGAAGCCTTGGTTTAACGATGTACAACAAGAAAACACACAGCTGAATTCAAGAGATGAGGCAACAGTGATTGCAATTAACATCATCATAAGTGCACTTGACCAAGTGTCGTATCCAGGATTAATGGCAAAACTGGAGCAAGTAAGAATTCTTTGCACTGGCTGAAGTTATACCTGGTACAATGGAATGTTGCTGGGGTTGGTGGAGAGCAGCCATTTCCATTCCAGGACAGCTCTGCATCAGTTCCCCATGGGAGGGTTTCTGGGTAAGCCTGTAGATCAGAGATGGTAAAGTATGGCACCATACTCTTACAGAATGATTCGGACTACTCTCTCGTTAGACAGAGATGACTAGTGGTAGTTTAATTGGACAGGCATCATGTCTGAAGCAAGGGAGAGGTTGAATACGACAGCCCTTTTCAGTCACCTCAGTCAGTGCAGAATTGAACCCACACTGTTAGCATTAACCTACATTACAGACCAGCCGCCCAACTGATTGAGGTAACCAAGTCCTCACTTCATTTTCATGTGGCAGATATTATAATATTGGTCCATTCAGATATGTTGTTAGACACCTCTGTAGCCGGTGGAACTAGAAGCCAGCTTCCTAACTCAGAGAGGGACAGCATCAGTGAGTTGTAAGAGTGCTGTCTGCCCTACGCACAATAATTTTCAGCTGCTTCATAATTGACTGTAAAATCATAAATGGGGATGTTTGCCAATGATTGGACAGTATTCAACACCATTCATGATTTACTCAGATACTGAAGCAGTCCTTGTCCAAATGTACCAGGACCTGGAAATATGCAGGTGTGTGCTTAACAGTGACAATATTATTTCCATTAGACATGTGACAGACAACGATTACCTCTAACAATGGAAAATTGAACCACATCCTCTAACGTTCAATGCCACCACCATAACTGAACACACACCAGGCAATATTGTAGGGATTACCATCAACCTGAACTGGACTGACCATATGATTTCATGACCTATTCCTGTGAAGGGCTTATGCTAAAAACATTGACTTCTCCTGTACCTCAGATGCTGCCTGACCCGTTTTGCTTTTTCAGCGCCAATTTTTGATGCATATAAATTCATTGACTACAAGAATGTGTCAGGGGCTAGATATTCTGCAGGAATAACTCACCTCAAAATTTCCCCTATTGCTAAGATACATGTTAAATGTGTGTGAGATTAAATACTTCCGTTTGCCTGTGTGACTGCAGCTTCATCCCTCTTCCACTGATGCTCAGTAGCAGCAATATCTGACATCTACAAGGTGCTCTGCAGAACTTTACCAAGGCTCCTTACAACGTACCTCTGAACCTTGAACATCAAGAAGGACAAGGGAAGCAGAGACACAGGATCCCCACTATGTTCACATTCTTTTTAAGCTATCTACCATCCTGATTGGGAAGTATATTGCCGTTCCTTCAGTGTCTCTGTTTCAAGTTCCCTATCAATAAATGCCGTTCCAATCACATTTCATAAATTAATTAACATTAAAAAATATTGTCTAGACCTGTTCAATGCTAAACATTCTCTTTTGGGTTTTTTGAGCTCAGGCTGGTTGGTCCAGGCAGTACCTTGCTTGTTGTGAACAGCTGAAGGGATATGTTGTTTGAAGCAATCTGTCAGTCTCTTAGAGGCATGGCCTACATACTGAGCATCACAGACACTGGCATTTTCATCCCATATTACTGAGCACTGAGATAGACAGAAGCAACTGAAAACCTACTCACATATGACTGTAGCATGTTTAAACACACAGTGACATTGTTGCCACGAAAATGATTATGAGTGAATATTAGCAGGAAGAAAGTGAGGACTGCAGATGCTGGAGATCAGAGTCAAAATGTGTGGTTCTGAAAAAAAAACGCAGACTTTCAGGCAGCATCTGAGGAGCAGGAGATTCGACTATTAGTTAACAATATTAATACAAGGGAAAATAATTGTATATTTTCAAAGTCCTTGTACTCAATTTGGTCTTGGATGTGGCAATGAGACTCATCATTTCATTGCTACTTATTGTGAGTTTTCATTATATTGTTGTTATAACAGTGTACTGAAAAAATGGGTGGATTTTGTGCTTATTGGACAATCTAAAAGTTGGTATTATGAAAGGATATCAGACCTTAAAATCTGATTGAAGATTTGTAGCTCGGGTATCCGTTGTTGTGGTTTTGCTCGCCGAGCTGGAAGTTTTTGCTGCAAACGTTTCGTTCCCTGGCTTGGGAACATCATCAGTGCTGTTGGAGCCTCGTGTGAAGCGCTGCTTTGATGTTTCTTCCGGTATAAATAAATTTATAAACCAATATAAATACCGGAAGAGACATCAAAGCAGCGCTTCACACGAGGCTCCAACAGCACTGATGATGTTCCCTAGCCAGGGAACGAAACGTTTGCAGCAAAAACTTCCAGCTCGGCGAGCAGAACCACAACAATATCAGACCTTCAGTAAAGAGACTTTACTTAATGGCCATTAACGGTTAGAACAATGCTGCAAACATTTATAGAGATTTCCAGCTCAATTACACACAAGGACATTGGGCTGGGATCACGCTGGCCATCAATGGAGCTGCACAATTCTGTTTGGATACTGACATTGTGAGGCTAACATACACTGGATCTGGTTTATAAGGGACTCAATGTAAGATGCCATGTGCTGCAGGAGTCCATCACCTTTATAACACCTTCATTTAGGATCGGGTCGAAGGTTCAGAATTACAGAGTTTAGGTGGTACACAAGAAGAGATGTACTTGCAAGACGTGGCTTTAAAAGGTCGTTGTTATAAATATTGAACTGCGTCTGGACCAGCGCCATGTGCTAGTCCATTGACCAGTCTGCCCCCCACACACATCTCCCCGTTGTTCAGGTATGTCTCTAATCAGTCTATTGTGAAAGATTGTGTGAGTAGCTGCCCAGCTCCAGTTTGGACGTTCTCTGGACAGATTTTGGAGATGGCCACTGTTTTGGAGATCATGGTGAGGCCCAATAACACTGTGTCTGAATTCAGGCTTTTTCTCAAAGTCATTTTCAACAGCTTTGCTGCCTGCAAGATGGTATGTTCACTGATTTGTACATGAATCGGCTGTTCGCTACAGTCACTGAATTGTGTAATAGTTAGGTGTGCGTTCTGGTATTTCAATTATTGTTCACTTCAATTGTTTTCAACTGAAAAATATTGATGTTTGGTTTATATTAAAATATGTAAGAAAAAAAGTGATATTAACACTTCATTATATAAAATGTAAATGTGACCTGTTGTATATTTCCCACGGACTAATCAAAAAACAGCCTGTAAAGCAGGATTCTGTGAACAGGACTATGTCTCTGACAACTTCACCACCCTCTCTGGTAGGATCTATCCCACTGACGGGACATAAACATGCTGAGGGGGCAGCTCCTTGGTATATAGTCAGTACAGTGCTCAGTATTGATGCTGGATCCTGTGGCTGCTAGACTACTCTGTGGCAGATTATGAGGGAATCAGTAAAAAGGAAACATGTAAATGACCACATCGTCACCAATCTGCCTGCTGCAGATACTCCCCTCCATTTCATATACCCGTAAGAATCTTTACATTTTGCAGACCCTCCTCACCATGATAAGGACTCCTAATGGGACAGATGTTAAACAGATTGCGTAACAAATGATGATGTATCTATGAGGTGCAATGGGCCATCAGCAGCAGCAGAATCATACAGTGTACAACTCAGACTGCAACCTCACAGCCCGACATACCTTCCACTGTACAGTAACCATCACGCCCCGACATACCTTCCACTGTACAGTAACCATCACGCCCGACATACCTCCCACTGTACAGTAACCATCATAGCCCACCATATCTCCCATTGTACAGTAACCAACATGGCCTGACGTACCTCCCACTGTAGAGTAACCATCAAGAGCTCAGTTCTTAGCACTGCTGCCTTACAGCACCAAAGTCCTAGGTTCAATTCCGGCCTTGGGTGACTGTCTGGAGTTTGCACATTTCCATCTTGTCTGCGTGGGTTTCCTCGGGGTGCTCCGGTTTCCTCCCACAGTCCAAAGATGTGCAGGTCAGATGAATTGGCCATACTAAATTGCCCATAGTGTTAGGTGCATTAGTCAGGGTTAAATATAGGGCAAGGGAATGGGTCTGGGTGGGTTACTGTTCTGAGGGCTTGTGTGGACTAATTGGGCTGAAGGGCCTGTTTCCACACTGTAGGGAATCTAATCTAACCTCCAAGGTTCAAGTCAGGAATATGATGGAATAATCGCTTGTCTGAATGAGTGCAGCTCCAACAGTACTCTAATATTGACTTACTAGCAACAGGCAACACAGTTGTGTGCGGAAGATCCTGTCTCACAAACTTAATTGATTATTTTGAGGAAGTGACAAAATTGATTGATGAGGACATGGGGCTGGATGTTGACCGTTTTGACCTTAGCAAGGCCTTTAATATGGTTCCTTATGGCAGGCTCAAAAAGAAGGTGAAGTGAAATGGGATCAGCGGTCAGTTGGCAAGATGGAGAGAGAACTGTTTTGTCAGAGAAGACAGAGTAGTGGTGGAACAGTGTTTTTGTGACTGGCGATCTATAGTTTGGCGGAGTTGCAATCATTGTGAGGATGATTGCCAGAGAATACAGCAGGATGTAGGTCAGCTACAGACTTGGAAAGAGAAAACACAGATGTAACTTTATCTGGACAGTTGTGACGTGATGTGTTTTAGAAGGTCTAATGCAGGAGAGAAGATTAAAGAGAATGGGAAAACTACTGACTGCATCAACATCCGAAGGGATCTAGGTGTACAGCTCCACAGTTCCCTGAAAATGGTTACACAGGTGGATAGGGTGATCAAGAAGACTGACTGCAAACTTGCAGACATGCATCAGAGCATGCAGAATGAAAATTAGTAGGTCATATTGCAGCTGGAGGGAAACTTAGTTCAGGCACATTTAGAATATTGTGTACAGTACTGGTTGCCACACCAGCAGAATGATGTTGAAGTGTTGAAGAGGGTATGGAAAAGTTTTACCAGCATTTTGTCTGGTTTGGAGGGGATTAGCCAGAAGGAGAAATGGCACAAACATGGTTTGTGTGCACCTGGGCATCATTGGTTATGGGGCTACCTGATAGATATGTACAAAATTATCAGAGGAATAGATAGAAGGACAGTAGGAGGCTTTTTCCCAGAGTAGAAATATCAATTACTCAGGATCGTAGGTTTTAGGTAAAAGGGAGAAAGTTTAGGAGATATGATCAGCAAGGTTTATTTGCTTTTCCAGACAGGATGTGTAAGTGCCTGGAATGCACTGATAGAGAAGAAGGAGCTAATATAGCATGGTTTAAGAGGGATCTTGGCACCAATATGAGTAAGGAGGGAACAGAATGAGCGTGTCGGAGCAAAAACGTTGTTAACTTTAGAATGTGTCAGTGCGGGCTTGCCTAGCTGAAGGGCCTGTTCCTGGATTGGACTGTTCTGTCAAACAAGATTTGAGCACGGGAGTGGCAAGGCGTTGACTGAATGATTACTGATGATCAACAGTTACATTCAGTGGATCTCTCCTCAACAACTTGCAGTTTCATACCTTCCCTCCCACAGTAGGGAAACTCAATATGGAGAATTAGATATGAAATTCCGAACTGGTAACTGGTGACTCCATTTCGCCCCTCGCTCCTGCAGCCTTGTATCTTGGACACCAACGTCTCGGGGGACACTGCACAGACAGATGCTGCATGCACTCCACACCCTCCAATGATGGCATCTGTCACATGCCAGGCTCACCATGTCATCCCACCACATCCCCGACCCACTGACAGTACGCGTCTGTACTTCAATGCTGCAGCTCAGGGTGCACTGACAACTCTCATTGCAATACTGCTGCAGGGACACTGTGCTCAGGGACACACACACCCAGCTCATGGACCGTCCCTCTGGGCTGCTCACTCCATGTTTGTACACACTCAATGCTGCTGCAAGGACATTGTGCTCAGGGACACACACACCCAGCTCATGGGCTGTCCCTCTGGGTTGCTCACTCCGTGTTTGTACACACTCACTTTGAACTGACTTGAATTCTCACAGAATTATTGCCTTGCCACACCCCATCTTTAGCAGTGTTAGCCCTTAGCCAGAGCTACCAGGCTCACCCACCTACTGTATTGTCTTGGTGTTTAGCACAGACACGAACCCAGGAAGCTTGATATCATTGTCCATGTTCAGTCAAGGTTCCCATCTGTGAGTCAGGGGGAATCTCAGATCCCACTCCAGGAGCTTGGCCACGGTCAGTCAACCTCTCGTGGTTGTTTGCGATGGGGTGAGGAGTTGAATGTTGGGGAAACCCGTATCCCTCTTGGCTCTTTATCTCCTATTGTGGGATGGTTCCTTCTGGGATTAAGGGAGATGGAAGTGGTTGGTACAGCTGTGAGCGCTGGGACAGCTGAGAGAAAGGTGGCGAGGTGCCCTGAGTGAGTAGGCAGCACAGACACCAACGCACAGTTGGCTAGAGGGACAGAGATGAGGTTGGAGAGACTGAGAGAAGGTGCTGCATTCAGTGAGGGTGGGTAAGTCACATGCAGTTACAGGTGTGAGGGTGGAAGAACATGAGCCTTGGTAGGAGGTGGGTGCAGTAACAGAGAGAGAGTGAGGGAGAGGTCACGAAGTGCAGATGATGGCACTTACCCTGGTAGAGTGGAGAAGGTCATTGACCTCCTTCCTACACCGCTAGGAATTCACCCAGAAGGCTGGCACCTCACTGACCCAGTGATTAGCCTCGGACCAAGCTGGAAGGGTCTGGTTTCCTGGCCTCCATTGCCAGTCCTGGAGGAAGATAGTGTTCCGCTCGTGCACCATATCATTAAGCAGAACATCAGGGGCTTGGTCTCAAAGTGAAGCCCCAGTTTTACCCCCTCTGCTATGTCCAGGGCAGTTTCTTAGTGACAATCCAAAAGTGTTATGACTGTTTAAAGATGGCTCCTGGAACAGGGAGGCCGCTGAATTCTGAGATATCCAGGCAGTGGGCAGTTGTTATGATATAGGGGATTAATCATCGCATTAGTATCAGATGAAAGGAAACCACGTGGGCAGGGAGGGTAGTTAATGAAGCAGCTTGGTGATGGCATCATGAGAAAATACACTTAACCTTGTGGAGAGAAACCCTCCATGAAACTCGACTAAAATGAGACTTGACCAAATCATAAGATGGTTTAGGCCTCTGTCTGTCTGAATCAAAATAGGAATGCAATGTGAAATATTGGAAGCAAAAATCTTAGAGCGGAGAATTATACAGGAGATTCAATTCCTTAAAAGGTGGTAACACAATGTTCCAGACTGTTAAACGGAGCCGAAGAAAACCCCCTGCCTTATAGTTACCCACATTATCCAATCCTCACTGGATGCAGGGAGGGTGCCGGAGGACTGGAGAATGGCTAATACCGCAACTTTGTTAAAATGTAGAGCAAGGGACTGACTGAATAGGTCGCGGCTGCAATTCTGAGACAGTGGATAAACGGTCATTGAGGAAGTCCCAGAGACTCCAGGGCAGTCGGTCTGCATCTGAACAAGGAAGATCGTGTGTAATTAATCTGACTCTGTCGGTTTGAGGCACTAACCTGTAGCTGCATGTGACGGACTTGGATTTAACGAGAGATCCCATGGCAGACTGTTTAAAAACAGAAACCATAGGATCCAGGTGAATGGAGCAAACAACCCCAAGAAGTGCAAGGCAAGGCATGTGGGGACATCAACAATAGAGAGGAATGTACAATAAATGAGAATGTGGTCAGTGTGGGGAGATAAATGAAGGTAGCTGGAAACACTAATAATCTCGTTAATGGAGCAAATGGCACCATTTCCTCTATCAGCCAAAGGGCAGAATTTCAGAGCAGGAAGCTCATGCAGGAACTGGCTAAATAATGAGCTCAGTCACAACTTGGGGACTGTGTGCAGTTCTGGTCACCCCATCACGTGGAAGGATGGAATTGGATTGGAGAGGGTACAGAGGAGATTCTTCACCCTGTGACAGTGGAAGTGCAGTTATGGGGAAAGATTGGAATGGAGGATACTGAGAGGAGATTTGATTGGTGTGCACATATTGTCAGGGGGCTGGGTAGAAAGGGAAAGAACACCTTGTTCCTGTTGGAGAGCTCAGTTCCCAGTGGTGAATATTTAATGTAATTGGTTGAAATATTAGAGAAGTGGTGAGGAAAGCTGTTACTTCACCCAGAGCATGGCCGGGATCTGGGACTCACACATGGAAGCGGAGTAGATGCAGAAACTCTCAAACCATTTGAAAAAGGTGCCTGGATCTGCACCTGAAGTCTTATATTCTTTGGGGAGACAGAACTAGGGCTTCAAACAACAGCATTACATCTTGTCCAATGCAGACAGTGATCTCCTCTACACTGTGCTATTTTCTGAAGTTTTCAAAGGTTACCAACATCTAATAGGATCAATACGCAGGGATGAGGGGAGTGGGCAGAGAGAAGCAGTGTCTGAATTGATTAGCATGAAAATAAGACTGATCCCACCCGTTATATACAATGCTACTTCCCTGTGTTGGCCTGTTTATCCTTCCTGTACAAATGGGGAAAACCCTTAATTATCCAGTTCTCAGTCATGGTCACACTGCAGCCCCATCTCCATAATCCCAGCTCAATTCGACCTGGTTCACACTATTTAAAGCTACCATTTCACTGGCCTCGTTGAAAAGTTCCCAGCTTCATTCTTGCCCCATTGAAGGCTGCTCTCAGTCAACAAATGCTTCTCACTCTCAATTACTGCATATCATTCTCTACAATCATCCTGAACTTTACAATAAAATGATCGCTGCACCCCAAAACGTTCCCCTACTGACACTGGATCCACTTACCCCACCTCTGTCCCAAGGACCAAGTATTCCTGGATTACATGGAGAAGAGCTAATTGCAGGAGTATGTGTCCAGTCCAACAGTACATGCTCTCTTGGGCTGGACACATACTCCTGCAATCAGCTCTCCTCCATGTAATCCAGGAATACTTGCCCCTCATGACCCTGCAAAACCATTCACCATGTGTATATCTGGATAAATTAAGTTTCTCAGTCTCGCTAATCTGTAGTATTGTCATCGTTCTGAAATGACCCTGCCTATTTATTCTCTGCATCATTTCTTTGGTTGCTGGCTGAGACTCACAGTTTAATTGTATGCTTGTTGTTCTATAGCTCCAGCCAAATTCATTCTGACCTTGGGCGGATGCTCTTTCTCTTGGACTCGTTAACTAACTCTAATCAAAACCAGTACTTCTCCCTTCATCCTTTCCCTTCCCTTCTATTATTTTGAAATCCTTTATACCCAGCAATATTTAACACCAAGGCCTGCCATTCATTGAGCCAGCGCTCGGTGATCAGTATTTCCACACACCAATCTGCATCTGGAACTCCCCAAACTCTGAATATTCACATTCATGCAGAGTACCTCAGATTAAGGTTTTCTTTCTTACTCCATCTTCCACTGGATAACCTTTTTGTAGTAAATTAGTACTAACTGCATCTCTCCTTATTTTGAGAATTCTGGTAGTCTCCTGTAATATTCCATTTTGGATCCTAAGCACACGCCAAGTTATTTTCAATCCCTCTCAAACACCCCGAAAGAAATTCAGTCCCAGCTCTGTCACGTTAGCCCACCCAGCTTGTACAGTTGCTGCCTTCCCCAGAACCAGTCCCAATGTCCCAGGAAGCTAAAGCCCTTCCTGCTGCACCATCGTTCCAGTCACACTCTCAACTTCCTAAATCTCCGAGTTCTGTTCTCATTTGTACACGGCACTGGGAGCATTCCAGGGATTGCTACATTTGAGGTCCTGCTTGCTAACCATCCACCTAGCTCCTTAAATTCCGACTCCCAGACCACTTCACCCTTCCTACCCATGTCATCCCTACCAACGTAGACATGACCTTTGATTGCTCACTGCCCCACAGACGAATGTCCTGCAGACACCGTGACTTTCTTAACCCCACTATCCTGGAATTACAAACATGTTGACATCTTCTTCATTTCCTGTCTCCCCTGTGAATATTGCTTCTCCTTCCTTCTCTGTCCACTTCTGTACAGTCAGGCTGCTGGTGGTACCACAGACATGGCTCCGACTGCACTCCCCTGAGCAGCCAGCACCTTCATCAGCTTCCAAACCGGGAAACTGAATTGGGAGGGAGACACCAGGATATTATTTTATTCCCTGACTGTGTCTCAGTGGCACAGTGGTTAGGACTGCTGTCTCACAGTGGCAGAGACCATGGTTCAATTCCAGCCTCGGGCAACTGTCTGTGTGGAGTTTGCACATTCTCCCAATGTCTGCGTGGGTTTCCTCCCACAATCCAAAGATGTGCAGGTTAGGTGAATTGGCCATGCTAAATTGCCCGTAGTGTTAGGTGAAGGGCTAAATGTAGGGGAACGGGTCTGGGTGGGTTGCTCTTCAGAGGGTCAGTGTGGATTCGTTGGGCCTATTTCCACTCTGTAAGTAATCTAATAAAATTTTTAAAAAGGGACTCTCGGGACATAAGGAGGCACAGACAATGGGAGCATTGCAAATTATTGGGATTGTAGAGGCTGGAAGAGCTAAGATGGATAAGGAGGATGAAAAGTACCAATTTAGCACAACCAGAGATTTAAGGAAGAGAACCTGCACTGTCATTGAACACAGTTATATGGAGAGACACAGGTACTGAGGGGTTACAAATTTAGAAAGGAAGAGGTTATAGGTGATCAGAAGTGTAAACAAGAATAAAGAAATTTGAGAGATCACTAGCACAGATGGAATGGAGGTGGTGAGACATTCTGATGAACAATAAGAGTTGCCGGCAGAGAAAGATGTCACATGTAAAGGAAGACCTGCATTGTCTGTATGCATTTACAGACATGAGGAGTGTTGTAGCGCCTGTTGGAGGGTACACAGATAACAACAGTTCAAATGGCTGGTGCAGTGGCTCAGGAAGGCAACTCACCACCACCTTCTCAACAAGGAACAACAAAACAAATCAACAAAACATCCAGCAATGCTCCTGACCACAAATGAAAAAATAAATAAAAGATCTACAAACAGCACTGAGGTCACTCAGGAACGCCGTTTCAGCAGCACTTCACAAACCCGGAACCACTATACACTGGAAGGACAGGAGTTCCAGCTGCAAGGGGATGCCAGCATTTCCAAGGTGCCCTCCAAGCCACGCTCCACCCTCCCAGCACTCTGTGTCTGTCCCTATACCCAAAGGATTACAGTGGGTGAGGAAGGCCGCTCACCACAACCTTCCCCAGGAATTACAAATAGGAAGGCAATGATGGCCGAGCAAGTGATGACCACATCCCAACAGTGAATTTTTACACAGGAAACTCATGGACTGTTCATGTCCCCTTTGTTTCCTCCACAAAACCCACATTCCCAACTCGTTCTGTGTCAGCAACAAACATGGAAGCAGTAGATTTTCTACATCCATCAAATGCATCGAATCCCTTTGTGAATAGTTAGGGGTCAAGCACTAATCCATTTATTCCCACTTAGTTTTCTGTTAAAGAGTTCCCAATCCATGCCAGTACATTCACTCCAATCCCGCATTTGCCAATATTGCTTACCCACTAGTGGGACCTTGTTGAAAGGTTTCTGAAAATCCCAACAAACCATTCCTCCCTTTTATCTACTCTGCTTGTTCACAGCCAGACAGGAAAACAAATCCAGCAGGGTTTGTGAAATGAACTTTCAGTTTCAGAACAATATACTTGGTGTGGATAGGGGATTGGCTGATAAGCAGAAGACAGAGTAGGTATAAAGGAGTCGTTTTCACGATGGGAACTGGTGACGAGGGGAAATCAGCAGGGGTCAGTGTTGGGACCATGCTGTACATGTTATACATTAACAGACTGGACAAAGGATGTGAGGGGGTACAAGAACTAGTTTTACAAGAGAGAGCCCAGGATGAAATGCTTGCCATATGAGGAGCAGATGAAGTCTCTGGGCCTGTACTTGATGAAGTTTCAGAGGTGGCGGTGGCAGGATCTCATTCAAACTTACAGAATACTGAGGGGCCTGGATGGAGTGGACAGGGTGGGGGAAGATGTGTCACTAGGTGGAGAGACTAGAGGCCAAGGGCACAGCTTCAGAATGAATGAACGACCCTTTAGAATGGAGATCTGGAGGAATTTATTCAGCCAGAGAGTGATGGATCTGTGGAGCTGCCAGAGGAAGTGGTGGAGGCTAGTACAATTGCAACAGTTAAAAGGCACCTGGATAGGTATCTGAATAGGAAGGGTTTAGAGGGAGATGGGCCAGGTGCTTGCAGGTGGGACTACATTGGGTTGGAATATCTGATCTGCAGGATGAGACCGTGAATGGTTTGTGGAACCTAGAGGATGTTATGATTTGAATCACAGGTAATTTTTGATTGGATCTTTCAGCTGATCTTAAATTTGCAATTGCACCATCTGTAAGAAGCATTTGGATGGATATGTGAATAGAAAGAGTTTGAATGGATATAGGCCAGGTACTGGCAGGTGGGACTAGATTGGGTTGGGATATCCTGTCGGCATGGATGGGTTGGACTGAAGGGTCTGTTTTCATGCTGTACATCTCTATGACTGTAAGATCAGCTGAATGGTCCAATCAAAAATTACCCATGGTTCAAATCATAATATCCTCCAGGTTCTACAACCCTCCTCGGTCACATCTGCAGGTTCTATGAATCCCACAACCTCCTGCAAGTCCCACGACCCTTCCTATATTTGTACCATCCTCCAGGTTCTGCAGCCCTTCATACCTCGTAACATGGCCCGGACTCACCAACTCTTCCTTACTCTGCCATGTTCCCCAGAAGGGCACTGAAGGATGGTGGGGGTTACAGAGATATGGATGGACATCAGGATGGCAGGATTTTGCAGACATTAGGAATATAGTGACTGGAGGATGTTTCACAGCTTATGAGTGCTGTAGGGACTGGAGGAACTTACAAAGGTAGGGATAGTTTTAGATTGGAGGATTCTGCAGAAAACCTTTACGTGGTTAAAGGCAGGATTCTTAGCAGCGTGCAGGAACAAAGGGATCCTGTGTCCTTCAGGTTACCACCCAAGTTGATAGGGTGTTAAGAAGGCTTGTGGTGTGTTGGCTTTCATTAGCAGGGGGATTGAGTTTCAGAGATGAGAGATGCAGAACCCCAGTTAGACCACACTTGGAATATTGTGAACAGTTCTGTTCGCTTCATTATAGGAAGGATGTGGAAGCTTTAAACACAGTGCAGAGGATGCTGCCTGGACTGGAGGGCATGTCCACAGAAGGTAGGTTGTGGAAGCTGGGGCTTTTCTGATCAGAGCGAAGAAGGAAGAATGGTGACATGATAGAGGTGTACAAGCGAATGAGGGGCATAGATAGAGTGGATAACCAGAGACTATTTTCCATGGTGAAATGGCTATCACAAGGGGATGTAAGTTTAAGGTAATTGGCAGAAGGTTTAGCTTAGCTATAAGAGGGATACGGGCCCGGTGCTGGCAGGTAGGACTAGATGGGGTTGGGATATCCTGTCGCATGGACGGGTCTGGCAAGTTATTTACACAGAGTGTGGTTGGTGTGTGGAATGGACTGCCAGCCATGGTAGTAAATTCAGTCACATTACAGACATCTAAGCAACTCTTGGATAGGCACATCAATGACAGTAAAATGTAAGGTATAGATTCATTTCATCATCAGAGTAGGATAAAAGGTCAGCACAATATTGAGGGTGGAAGGGCTTGTACTGGAATGTGCTACTCCATGTTCTAAATAGCAAGGGTTATGATGGCAGGAAGAGGTTTCGGGAAGCAGGAGAGGATGCGATCTGAATGAAGTGACACAAATAGGAGGCGTTGCTAAAGTTGTATAAGGTAACAGAGACAGCAATGGCCTGATCTGGAGCAGATGACCGGACTGCGAGGATTGTGAGGACTGGAAGTGCTTTCACAGGGAGGAAGGAGCATAGAACCACAGGAGGTTACAGAAATGTGGAGAGCTGTCGGGTCTACAGGAGTCCATGGAGATGGGAGGTTGGGAGGAATGGAGCAGTTTACAGGGATAAGGATGTTGGTAGGATGGGGTGTTTTACAAAGACAGGAATGTTTCAGGTGAATGGAGCTGAGTACATAGATAAAGTGGGTTGTACAGATTGGAAAAACAAATAGACATATGGAGCGTAGTCGTGACTGAAGATGTTTATATTTACAGGAAGGCTTAGGATCTGCAGGTTATTTAGATAAAGAGCGTGTGGAATCATACAGATTTTCCAAGTGATAAAGGCAGCAATTTTGGTTGGATACGGTTTCACAGATTAGGGAGCATTAGTAACCTCCTCGAGTTTGGTCCAGGTTGGGCGCTGGCAATGAAAAGATATCACACAGATAGTGGGTCTTGTAGGAACTGGATTGAAAGAGTCACAGGCATTGGAATGACTTCTGCAGATTGGGAGTATTACAGGGACTGAGAGGATTGTAGGGTCTCCACAGATTGATCGTGTCTTTACGAATAGAAGAGTTTATGTAGATACGGAAATTTTAAACCCAATGCATGCAGTCTTCATTTCAACACCAGAGCCTTATTATCCCTCATCAGCCAAGGATCCCTAACCCTGCCAGTTTTTCCCTTTATTACAATGGGGCAGACTGGTCCTGGAGTCTTGAGATCACAATTTGAAAAGTCTCCCATTTGCCAGTTGTTTCTTTCCCTCCAAACAGACTCACCCAATCGATTAGAATCATAATGTGGAGGTGGCGGTGTCGGACTGGGAGTGTACAAAGTTAAAAATCACCCGACACTCGGTTCCAGTCCAACTGGTTTATTTGAAAGCACTAGCTTTCAGAGCACTGCTCCTTCATCAGGTGGCTGTTTAGCACAATCCCAAGGTACAGAATTTATAGCAACAGGATGGCAGTGTCATGGAATATAGTATCAAACAAATTTACTTTAAGCCTTTCATCTGTTACAGTGATCACTAACGCTTCCAAAGCGAGTTGGATTATAACTGGGCGTTATGCAATTTTAAATTCACAGCATTGACACTGGCCAGATCCTGCAGAATAGCCCCAAACCTGGCCCTGTTCCAGTTTTCCTCTTCAATCTGTGGACCTGCTAATCTCTTTCCATAACTATGTTAAAACGAAGACAGTTGTGGGCACTGGACCCAAAGTGCTCTCTGAAAGACACTTCAGTCACTTGCCCCACCATGTTTTCTGAGGGGAGGTCCAGTGTTGCACCTACCCGAGTAGAGTAGGGCCCTCTGCATATTGATTTATGAACCTTCCTTGGACACATTTGAAAAATTGCACTCGGTCCAGGTCTTTTTATGCTCTAGGTGGCCCAGTCAATACAGAGAATTTTAAAATCTCCAGCCTGCACTCCTCTATTATTCCTATAGTTATCTGCAATCTCTCTACACATCTGATCCACTGGTATCGGTTGGATCTACAACAGTCTACAATACAGTCCCAACAAAGTGACCACCCCCCATCTTCTTTCTAACTTCTAACCATGTGGAATTTTAAATGAATATATGTTTCAAAAATTGGAATTAACAATCCATAAATAGGTATTGATAAAAATCCAAACACTTGACCTTCAGAGAAAGATAACAGTTCCCTTTCATGTGATCTGCACGATATACCCACAGCAAAGTGTCTGCCTCACAATTACCCTGTGAAATGGGTGAGCCAGCTGCTTAGCTTAAGAGTAGTAAGGGATGGGCAATAAAGGCTAGTCAGCCAGAGACACCCACATCCCATACCTGATTTATTTTAAAAATCCATATATTGTGGGCGGCACGGTGGCACAGTGGTTAGCACTGCTGCCTCACAGCGCCTGTAGACCCGGGTTCAATTCCCGACTCAGGCGACTGACTGTGTGGAGTTTGCACGTTCTCCCCGTGTCTGCGTGGGTTTCCTCCGGGTGCTCCGGTTTCCTCCCACAGTCCAAAGATGTGCGGGTCAGGTGAATTGGCCAAGCTAAAATTGCCCGTAGTGTTAGGTAAGGGGTAAATGTAGGGGTATGGGTGGGTTGCGCTTCGGCGGGTCGGTGTGGACTTGTTGGGCCGAAGGGCCTGTTTCCACACTGTAAGTCTAATCTAATCTCTCTCACAGATTGGTCCCAGCACAGTTCCAGTGGAACAATGTCCTGGCCAATCACGCTGGTAGATTTATAGGCCGGGCTTTAAACTGACAGAGAGGATGCAGGGACAGGCTTCAAGTGAAAGGAGCTTTCCAAATCCAAAAAAGAAAACGTGAAGCATCAGAGCAGCATGGGAATGTGACCGAAGACAACAGAAAGGAACAGGATGGGACAAAGTTTAACTGAAACTGTAGATCAGCAAATCGATTTGTGACAGGAAATAGTGGGAACGAGTAAATTATGTTTTTTATTAATGGACAAAGTCTCTGCAACAAGGTAGATGGATTTGTGACACAGAGATAAAAGAGATTTAGACACCAGAGAGATGTGGTTACAGGGCGAACAAAAGGTGGACATAAATATTCAATGGTTCCCAACCTTGTGCAAATTTTGGCAAAATGGGTAACGCTAACAATAATGGGCAAGATAGGCATTACAGAGAAAGCATTTGGCATCAGATCATGAAGTAGAGTCAGTCTGAATGTAAATTCTGGCTACTACTTGCCAAGAAAACAAGCAGCAGAACAGTTTTAGACCACCAAACAGCATTTCATGGCTCGTCACAGCAATATGCAGGAATTCAATGGAATTTTTAATAAAGGCACTGAAAATCTGGGACAATCACACTGACAAAAGTGATACTGGAAGAGGAGTTCAGAGATTTTTTTCAGTGTCTCTTAGAATAACACATTGTGCAACTGGCGAGGGACGTAACTGTCTCAGAGCGACTGTTGTGTGATAAAACTTAGTGAATGAGTAATGTCACCTGGAGAGGTCCTCTGGGAAATTGTGATAAAGTGCAGTTTAAAGAAATATAAAGTTTTAAAGTGAATCACAGAAAGGACCAGCTACAACTAGAAACAAAAAATAGCCAATTACACGGGTTGGAGAGGAGAACTGACCAAGGTAAACAGGCTAAACAGACTGAAATATGGGTGTCTGGAAATGAACAGTGGAAAACATTTGAAGGAACAGTTTAAAACACTCAACAAAAGGACGTTCCACTGAAACAGACAAAAACTCAGCAAGAAATCCCCACCGGTCCCCTACTCAGGACAAAATGGATCATATGAGATTATGAGGCTGAAAAGTTCACCACAAAGTACTTAAAATCCTGAAGTAAGAGAGAGTTTTAGGAGTAAGTTTTAAAGGGATTGCAATGAGTCTGCTAGCAGGAGGAGGGCAATGGGAAGGGGAATCCTTGTCAAGGTTTATTGACACGATAAGAACAGGGAGAGATGAAGGTGCTGGAGATAATGAGAGAGCTACAGAGTGTAGTCAGGGACTTAACGGAATTACAAAGCCAGTACGGATTGCTGCAGCTGGAGGGGTTTGCAGAGGTAGGGAGGGACACATGTATTTTTACTTATTCATTCATGGGATGTGGGTGTCACTGCCTGGACCAGCATTCTTTGACCCCATGCTAATTACCCAGAGATTGCTGGGGTCCTGGTGGATATATTTAATACTTTGCTGGACACGAGTGAAGTGCTGAATGACTGGAGGATCGTTAATGTGGTTCCTTTGTTCAAGAAAGGCAGCAGGGATAGGCCAGGTAATTACAGAGCAGATAGTCTGACAGCAGGGGGAGGGAAATTATTGGAATGAACTGTGAGGGTGAATCGACACTTGCAAAGGTAAGGGTCAACTTGGTTTAGTCATCACGGATTTGGCAGAGGAAGATACTGTCTGAGGAATTCAGTTCAGTTTTTTTTAAAATGGTGCTTAAGTATATTGATGAAGGCAGTGCAGATGATGTGGTTTAAATGGAAATGAATAAGTCCTTTGACAAGATGCAAAATGGAAGACTGGTCCAAAAAGACTGGGTTCCAAGGCAAGTTGGCAAATTGAATGCAAAATTGGTGGATAGAATACTTTCACCAGCGGGTGTACCACAGAGATGTGTGCAGGAACCATTGAACATTAATAACTCCGATGTGAAAGCAGAAGGTATCATTAGTAGGTTTGCAGATGACATGTCCATAGTGATGAGGATGGTCTCAGTCTGCTGTATGATGTCGATCAGATGATAATCTAAGCAGAGTTTAGTTCTGATCGAAGTGAGGTAATACTCTGTGGGAGGTACGATAAGCGAAGGACAGACATAATGAATGGTAGGACCTTGAGGAGTACTGAGGAATACAGGGACCTCGGTGGACAAGTCCATAGATCCCTGAAGGTGTCAGCACAGGTTGACAGGGTGGGAAAGGCACCTCAACTGGAAGCGGGAGAGGGACCCACATCCTGGTGGGGTGAATTTCTAGAGATGCTCGAGAGGATACAACCTAGTCTGGCAGAGTGTTGGACCTTAAATAGACGTAAGGCCAGAAAGAAGATTGAGACTGGTACACGAGTTAAAGAGAGTAATTTCAACGGACAAGGCAGGCAAGAACATAGCAGGGAATGGGGGAAAACCGATGATTAAACTGCATTTATTTCAATGCAAGGGGCCTGACAGCTAAGGAAGATGAACTCAGGGCATTGATTGGAACATAGGACTGGGATATTATAGTTATTACAGAAACACAGCTGAGAGAGGGGCAGGACTGGCAGTTCATTTTTTCAAGGTGGAGATGCTACAGGAATGGGAGGCAAGAGAGGATGTGTGGTGGTGGGTTTTGATTGCATGAATCATCACAGCAAGACTTAAAGCTATGTTAGTCGAACTGAGAAATAAGAATGGGTCATCACTTTGATACGATCTGACTGCTGATCCCGAATAATCCGTGGCAGTCTGAGGAACAAATATGTTGGGACATCTTAAATATCAACCATAATAATAGGGCTGTTATAGTAGGGTTTTTGAACTTTCCAAACCTCGACTGGGGCTGCCAGTATTCAGCATTTGCAAAGGAGGAATTTGGTAATTGTGTTCCAGAAAACTCCCAATCAATATGTAAATGGCCTGAAAAGAGAAAGGGGCAAAACCTGACCTCCACTTGGGAATCAAGGTACGGAAAGGGACTGAGATGTGAGTGGGAAAGCATTTTGCCAAAATGACCACAGTTCTAGTAGTTTGAAAATAGCTTTGGAAACGGAAAGGCCTGGTCCACAAGTGCAAGTTATAAAATGGAGCCTGACCAATCTTGATCGTATTAGCCAGGAACTTTCAAAATGTGATTGGGGAAGGGAATTACTTACAGGGAAAGGGAAGTTTGGCAAGTGAGAATATTTTAAAAGAGAGATAAATTGAGCGATCACCACCAGCATGTTCCCGTTTGCGTGCAGCTCAATGCTGACAGCATTCAGAAACACTGGCTGTCGATTGAGGGTCTGGTCAAGGAAAAGGGGGCACATGTCAGGTATAGCCAGCTGGATCAAGGGAATCCCTGAGGATATACATGGGCTGTAGGAATACACTGAGTAGAAAACAGGAATGTAGAAAGGCTCAATGAAATAGCCTCAGCAGAGAAGGAAAGGGGAATCCTAAAGTGATTGTATCAGTATATTAGGAGTGCATAAGTAACTCAGGACAAAATAGTATCCATTAAAGATCAATGAGGCTATCGATGTGTGGAACTGCAGGATATTTGCTAAGATCCTAAACAATTTTTTCACTCCAGAGCTTACTGTGGACAAAGACTGGGGAACTCAGGGATCAAGAGTAATACATTAGACCACATTTGGAGTCCTCTGCAATTCCAGTCTCCCTGCCATAGGAAGGACGTTGTGAAACTAGAAAGTGCTCAGAAAAGATTTACAAGATATTGCCCAGGTTGTTGCCGAATAAGCTGGGGTTACTGTCACTGGAGAATCGGAGACTGAGGGATGACTTACAGAGGTTTATATGAACACGAGCAGCATGGATAGGGTAAGCATTCAAGGCCTTTTCCCAGAGGTTGGGGAGTCCAAAACTAGAGGGCATAAGTTTAAAGTTAGAGGTGAATGGTTTCCAGAAGGACTGAGGGGACAACTTCTTCACACACATGGTGATGTGTGTATGGAATGAGCTGAGAGAGAAAGTAATGGAGACTGATACAATTACAATATTTAAAAGGTATCTGGATGGGCATCTGAATAGTAAGGATGTAGATGTATATGGGCCAAATGCTGGAAAAGGGAATGGATTTATTTAAATCTACCGGTAAGCCTGGGCGAGTTGGGGACTTGAAAAGAGTGCATGTTATAGAAGAGATGGTGCTGGAGGTTTTAAAGCACAAAGCTATGGCAAGTCCCAGAACCTGATTAAGTGTATCACAGGACTCTGTGGGATGCTAGGGAAGAAATTGTGAAACCCCTAGCAAAGGTATGTGTACTACTGACAGTCATGTGTGATGGGCTGGCAGCCTGGAGGGTGGCATCATGGACAGTGAAGGATGTTTTCTGAGATTACAAAGAGATCTTGATGAAGTGAGTGAATGGGCGGAAAAACTAGAGATGGTATTCAATCTGAATAAATACAAGGCAATGCATTTTGTAAAACAAACAAGGGTAGAGCTTATACAATTAATGTTAAGGCTTCGGTTAGTGTTTTAGAGCAGAGGGACCTCTGGGTTCAGTACATAATTCTTGAAGTTTGCATCACAGGATGGACAAGACAGTGCTTGGCATGCCTGACTATTGCTCAGTCCATTGAGTGTAGGATTTGGGATGCCATGTTGAGATTGCACAGACATTTGTGAGGCCTGTTCCGCAATACTCTGTCCAGTTCTGGTCGCCCAGTTACGTGGAGGATATTATTAAGCTGCAGGGGATTCAGAAGAGATTTACCAGGACGTTGCTGGGTATGGAAGGCTTGGGTTCTGAAAAACGACTGGATAGGCTGAGTCTTTTTTCACTGGAGCCTGAAGGTTGAGACATGATGCTATAAAAGTTCATGAAAAAAAGGAAGTATATAGATCAATTTAATGGTAGTTGCCTTTTCGTCAGGATGGGGGAGTCTCAGGAGGAGGGGCCACATTTTTAAGGTTAGAGGAGAGAGATGTTCAAAAAAAAAGATATGGGGAAATTTGCTACACAAAGGGTGGTTTGAGTGTGGAATGAACTTCCTGAGAAAGGGGCTGATGTGGGTACAATTACAACATTTAAAAGATATTTGGATAAACAGGTGAATAGGGAAGGGTAGGAGTGATATGGGCCAGCAACAGGCAGCTGGGAAAAGTTTAGTTTTGGATTATGGTGGGTATCAGCTGAAAGGTCAGTTTCCATGCTGTATGGTTCTATGACAAGGATATGGTTTTATTCCATTATTGAAGAAAGGATCAGGGCTGGGTCCACTGATGTGCATCATCTACATTAACGATTTGGTTGAAAATATAGGAGTGATTGTGCAAAAGTTTGTTGATGATCAAATTAATGGAGTAATGGGCAGTAAGTACAGTTATCAAAGGGGATCTTGACCAACTGGGCCAGTGGACCAAGGAATGAAAGATGGAGTTTAATTCAGGTGTTGGTTTTTGTTAAGACAAACTATGGAGAACTAACACAGTTAATGGAATGGCTCTGTCAAACAGAGAGAGAGAGAGACTAGGGAGTGCAAGTTACATTGTTCCTCGGAAGTGGTATACCACATGGACAGGGTGGGGAAAGCGACATTTGGCACATTTGCCGACATTGGCCAGCACTTCGTTACATACGTTGGAGGTATTTGTAACATTGCCCTAAATATTTCCCTTGGGCAGGAGGCCACGGGGTGACCCTAAAAATGGTGAATAACCAAGGATAGGTGAATCCAAAACTAGAAGGTATAAACGGGAGGTGAGAGAGCAAGGATTTAAAGAGGGAGCTGAGGGGGAACATTATCCACAGAGGATGGTGCATAGACGGAACAGACTGCCTCAGGCACACGGGAGAAACAAGAACAATTACAGCATGGAAAAGACATTTGGGAGGAACATTGAGAGGAGAAGGTTTGAAGAGATAAGGGCCAAATGCAGGCAAATGAGACTCGTTCAGTTTAGGTAACATGGGCAGCATTGAGGAGTTGGACCACAGGTTCTGTTTCTGTGCTGTATCACTCTGTATCCAGTTAAAGAGGATTAATGTACCAAGATAAGGCATGTTGTGAACACCGAAGCAAGTTACAGTGATAGGGATGGTAGTCTGGAATGCAGTACATTTCAAATATGTGGAGGGATTATCAGTAATGGAGCAGGTTACAGGAACAGGAACTGTTATGGGAGTTAAAAATTACTGAAGACATTGGTGCACAAGCCATGCCATAGATACGGTGTTGCAGAGTAGTGAGTCTTAGTACAGTGTTGGAGGGAGAACACAGAACAGAAAGATCCCAGGCAGCATTCCCAACCTCTCCTCGGAGGCCTGCTTTAACCTCTGTTGTCCTGATGCTCACTAAGACAGCGCAGGCCTGGAATGATATCTCTGAACTCCCGATGCTGTCTCAGTGCAACATAAGTTAAAGTAGATGTGGTGATTGAGCATGTATCTATATATCATGCATTGTTAGCCAATATTTGGAGCCCTCTCATTGCTCCCTGCTCTGTGCACTGTGAGTGATCTTACCTCACAGCAGGACTTATTGAAGGCTCCAGATCTCCCTGTCCTTTGTCTCTCTGGCTGACCAACCATCTTCAGTGAGGTGATGGATGAGACACACAGTAGTTGGGAAGTCTATTGAGTCAGCAACTTCCTGAGTACCTACAGGAGACATAGAAATAGACAGAATGGGAAATTAGACTGATGCAGTGACAGTTACACAAGGAGAATGGAAATGAGCCCCACAGATATCTGTAAAATCCCAGTCTCCATCCCTGGCCTGTGCTGTTGCGACTCTCTGGAGTGGATAATTCTGTTAGCTCAGGATCTGGAGTAGCTGCAAGAGTGAGAGACACTGACAAAGGCAGCAATTAGACCCACACAGGGAGGGATACCACATGGAGAGAGAATAAGTGATGTCACCGGAGTGCTGGATCACACAATCATGTTGGAAGAATTGGTTTAGCTTCATGTATCGGTGCTCAGGGATGAGCAACCAGTGAGCAGGTGAAGTGATGGTTTAGTAACATTATTGTGAGCGCATTTGTCCAAAACCTCAGCTAGTGCTCAGGGGAGGCAGGTTTGAATCCCATCATAAGATATGGTGGAATTTAAAATCAATAATTTTAAAAATAGCAATTAACAATCCATAAACAAATATGAAACCATTGCTGTTGTACAAAAATCACAAACTCTTAGATTAGATTCCCTACAGTGTGGAAACAGGCCTTTCGACCCAACCAGCCCTCGCCATCCCCTCTGAAGTGTAATCTACCTCCCACGACCTAATACACTTAACATTATGGGCAATGTAGCATGGCCAATTCGCCTGACTTGCATGCCTTTGGACTGTGGGAGGAAACCGGAGCATCCAGAGGCAATTCACGCAGACACGCGAAGAATGTGCAAACTCCACAGAGTCACCCGGGGCTGGAATCGAACCTGGGACTGTGAGGCAGGAGTGCTCATCACTGAGCCACCGTGCCGCCCACTTGTCATTGTGACAATGAGATCTGATCATCCTCATGTGGTCTGCACGACATACCCACAGCAAAGTGTTTGCCTCTCAATTGACCTCTGAAATGCCGAGTAAGCTATTCAGCTCATCGGCAGCTAGGGATAGGCAATAAAGGCTGGTCAGCCAGAGACACCCACATCACCTGCCTGATTTATAAAAAAAAATTCATTAGGATGGTCCTACTGGAACTGTGCTCGGACTAGTGTCCTGACCAATCATGTTGGTAGGTTTATGGACAGGGCTTTAAACTGAGAGAGGATGCTGGGACAGGGTCCAGGTGAAAGGAGCTTTCCAAATACAAAGAGAAAAGGTGAAGTATGGGAGCAACATGGGAATGTGGCTGAAGGCAATCAGAAAGGAATAGGATGGGACAGAGTTTAACTAAAACTGTACATCAGTGAATAGGTTTGCGACAGGAAATTGTGGGAAAGAGTAAATTATGTTTTAGAACATAGAGCATAGAACATAGAAAAATACAGCGCAGTACAGGCCCTTCGGCCCTCGATGTTGCACCGACCCAAGCCCACCTAACCTACACTAGCCCACTATCCTCCATATGCCTATCCAATGCCAGTTTAAATGCCCATAAAGAGGGAGAGTCCACCATTGCTACTGGCAGGGCATTCCATGAACTCACGACTCGCTGAGTAAAGAATCTACCCCTAACATCTCTCCTACACCTCCCACCCCTTAATGTAAAGCTATGCCCCCTCGTAATAGCTGACTCCATACGTGGAAAAACGTTCTCATGGTCAACCCTATCTAAACCCCTAATCATCTTGTACACCTCTATCAAGTCACCCCAAACCTTCTTTTCTCCAATGAAAACAGCCCCAAGTGCCTCAGCCTTTCCTCATACGATCTTCCTACCATACCAGGCAACATCCTGGTTAACCTCCTCTGCAACCGTTCCAGTGTCTCCACATCCTTCCTATAGTATGGCAACCAAAACTGCACACAATACTCCAGATGCGGCCGCACCAGAGTCTTATACAACTGCAACATGACCTCAGGACTCCAGAACTCAATTCCTCTACCAATAAAAGCCAGTATGCCATATGCCTTATTCACAGCACTATTTACCTGGGTGGCAACTTTAAGAGATCTGTGTACATGGACACCAAGATCTCTCTGCTCATCCACAATACCAAGTATCCGACCATTAGCCCAGAACCCCATCTTCTTGTTACTCTTACCAAAGTGAATCACTTCACACTTACCTACATTGAACTCCATTTGCCACCTTTCTGCCCAGCTCTGCAGCTTATCTATATCTCGTTGTAACCTTCCATATCCTTCCTCACTGTCAACAACTCCACCGACTTTCGTATCATCCGTAAACTTGCTCACCCAACCTTCTAACCCCTCCTCCAGGTCATTTAAAAAAATGACAAACAGCAATGGTCCCAAAACAGATCCTTGCAGACTACCGCGAGTAACTGAACTCCAAGATGAACCTTTACCATCAACTACTACCCTCTGTCTTCTTCCAGCCAGCCAATTCCTAATCCAAACCTCCAACTCACCCTCAATGCCATACCTCCGTATTTTTTGCAGTAGCCTACCATGGGGAATCTTATCAAACGCCTTACTAAAATCCATATACACCACATCTACTGCTTTACCCGCGTCAACCTCTTTAGTCACCTTCTAAAATAATTCATTAAGGTTTGTGAGGCATGACCTGCCCTTCACAAAACCATGCTGACTATCCTTGATCACATTATTCCCATCCAGATGTTCATAAATCCTATCCCTTACAATTCTCTCTAAGATTTTGCTCACAACAGAAGTGAGACTCACCGGCCTACAGTTACTAGGGTTATCCCTACTCCCCTTCTTCAACAAGGGAACCACATTTGCTATCCTCCAGTCTTCTGGCTCTATTCCTGTAGACAACGAGGACATAAAAATTAAGGCCAATGGCTCTGCAATCTCCTTCCTTGCTTCCCAGAGAATCCTAGGATAATTTTTTTTGAATGGACAAAGTCTTATCAATAAGGTAGATGGATTTCTGACACTGAGATAAAAGAAATTTAGACACCAGAAAAATGTGGTCACAGGATGAACAATAGGTGGACAGAAATGTTCAATGGATCACAACCTTGTGGAAACTCAGACAAAATGAGTAACGCTAACAATAATGGATAACGAAGGCATTACAGAGAAAGCATTTGGTCTCAGATCATGAAGTAAAGTCAGTCTGAATGTAAATTCTGGCTACTACTTGCCAAGGACACAAACAGCAGAACAGTTTTAGCCACCGAACAGCATTCCCTTGCTTATCACTGCATTACACAGGAACTCATTGGAATTTTTTTTAACAAACACATTGTGATAATTTTGGGAAACTTCAATATTCCCATAATCTGCGACAGTCACACTGACAACAGTGATATTGGAAGAGGATTTCAGAGAATTAGTTTTCAGTGTTTCTTTGAATAACAAATTGTGCAACTGGCTAGGGACATAAATATCTCAGAGCGACCATTGTGTGATGAAACTTCGTGAATGAGTAATGTCACCTGGAGATATCCTCAGGGAAATTGTGATAAAGTGCAGTTTAAAGAAATATAAAGTTTGAAAGTGAATCACAGAAAGGACAAGCTACAACTAGAAACAAAAATAACCAATAACATGAGTTTGAGAGGAGAACTGACCAAGGTAAGCAGGCTAAACAGGCTGAAATATTGCCTGTACATGAACAGTGGAAACCATTTGAAGGAGCAGTGTAAAACACTCAACAAAAGGACATTCCATTGAAACAGACAAAACCTCATCAAGAAATCCCCATCGGTCCCTCACTCAAGTAAAAAGGATCATATTAGATTATCGGGCTTAGAGGATCACCAAAAAGTACTTAAAATCCTGAAGTGAGGGAATGTTTCAGGAGTAAGTTTTAAAGGGATTGCAAAGGGTCTGCTCGCAGGAGGAGGTCAGATGGAAGACGGAATAATTGTCAAGATTTTATGTCACAAAAGGAACTGGGAGACATGAAGGTGCTGGAGGTGGTGAGAGTGTTCCACAGAGTGGTCAGCGCCTGAATGGTGTTACAAAGCCAGTACAGATTGCTGCAGCTGGAGGGGTTTGCAGAGGTAGGGAGAGACATACGTATTTTTATTTATTCATTCACGGGATGAGGGTGTCACTGATTGGACTAGCATTCTTTGCCCCACTGCTAATTACCCAGAGGATAGCACAGAGTCAGCCATATTGCTGTGGGTCTGGTGTCACACGCAGGCCAGACCAGGTTAGAATGTCGGATGTTTTCCTTAAAGGACATAAGTGAACCAGATGAGTACTTCCTACTGGTCAAGAATGCTTTTATGGTGGCCTCACCAATGTCCTGTTCAGCCACAACATGACATCCCAACTTCTACTCTCAATGCTCTGCCCAAAGAAGGTAACCATCCAAAACGCCTGCTTCACCAACCTGTCTGCCTGTGACACCACTTTCAAAGAACTGTCTACCTGCATCCCTGGGTCTCTGACTGACACTACCCAGGGCCCGAACATTAACTGTACAAGTCCCACTCTGGTTTGTTTCACCAAAATGGAACACTTCACATTTATTTAATTAAACTCCATCTGCTATTCTTCAGCCCACTATCCCAGCAGTACTGTTCATCCTGTTGTATCACAGATAACCTTATTCACTGTCCATTTTACTCATGTCAGTGTCACCCAAGAAGCTTACTCACCAGGAAACCCATATTCCCACCCAAACCATTTATCCAAATGACAAACAACAGTGGACCCACTACACCGCTGGTCACATGCCTCCAGTCAGAAAGACAGCATTCCTCCCATCACCCTCTGTCTCCTACCATCAAGCCAATTTTGTATCCAGTTGACTAGCTCCTCCTGAATGCCATCTTCTTCTACATTGATTTGAACGTATTACCCAGTTTACCATACGGATCGTAGAACACAGAACAGTACCGCACAAGACCCTTCGGCCATGATGCCATGCCCATCTTTTACCCTACTGTAAGATGAAACTAACCTACATACCCTTCATTTTGCTATCATCCATGTGCCTATCCAAGAGTCTGTTAAAATGTCCTGTTCCACCCACCCACCACTCTCTGTGTAAAGAACCTACATCTGAAATCTCACCTTCCCCATTCTCCAATCTCCTCAAAATTATGCCCCTGGTACCATGTATGCCACGGAATAAGAGGTCTCTCATTATTCATTCTATCTTTGCCTCACACCATCTTGTTCACCTCTATCAAGTCACAGCGCACCCTTCCTCACTCCAATGAGAAAAGCCTTAGCTCCCTCAACCTTTCTTCATAAGACATGCCCTCCAGTCCAGGCAGAATCCTGGTAAATCTCCACTTTACTTTCTCTAAAGCTTCCATATCCTTCCTGTCATGAAGGGACCAAAACTGAACACAATATTCTAAATGGGATCTAAACAGGGCTCTATAGAGCTGCAGCATAGCCTCGCAGCTTTAAAACTCAATCCCCCAGCTAATGAAAGCCAATACAACATATTCCTTCTTAACAATGTTATCAGCTTGAGTGGCAAATTTGACGGATCTTCGGTCATGCAATCCACGATCCATGTGTTCCTCCAAACTATCCAGTATTCTGCCTTTATCCCTGTATTCTGCATTCAAGTCTCATTTTCCAAAATGAATCAAATCACACTTTTCCAGATTTGACTTCATCTGCCACTTCTCAGCCCAGCTCTACATCCTGGAGAAAGTGAGGACTGCAGATGCTGGAGATCCTGCTGCGCTTTTCCAGCAACACATTTTCAGCTCTACATCCTGTCAATGTCCCGTTGCAACCTCCAACAGACCTCCACACTATTCATCAATCCACTAACCTTCGTGTCATTGGGAAACTTACTAGCCCACTCTTCCATTCATACATCCAAGTCATTCATAAAATCACAAAGAGCAGAGGTCCTGTAACCTCTCCCTGCAGAAAACCACTGATCACCGAGCTCCAGGCTGAATGCTTTCCATCTGTCATCACCCTCTGTTTTCTATGGGCCAGGAATCCTGTATCCAGATAGACAGGCTTCCATGTATCCCATGCTCTGTACTTTCGCAATGAGCCATAAATGCGTTTTGTCACATTCTCAAAGGATTCAATAAGATTTGTGAGGCATGAACTTTCCCTTACAAAGCCATGCTGACCTTCTCTAATCAAACTATGGTTTTTCAAGGAATAATAAATCCCATCTCTCAGAGTCCCCTCCAATAACCTGTACATCACAATCAGAAGACTGACAGATCTGTGATTCCCAGGATTATCTCTATTCCCTTTCTTGAAAAACGCATGGCTGATTCACCTAACCTGCACATTTTTGGGCTGTGGAAACCTGAGCACCTACTGGAAATCCACACAGACATGGGGAGAATGTGCAAACTCCACACAGACAATCGCCTGGGGCTGGAATCGAAATCACGTCTCTGGTGCTGTGCGGCAGCAGTGCTAAACACTGAGCCACCGTGCTGGCCCATGTAACTCTCTAGATCCCTGCTTCTGATTCTTGGTTCCTCAACCTTAGATTAGCTTCCTTCTTCATCTTAACTAGATGTTCTACATCCCTTGGAACCTCGTCAAATGCTTTGCTGAAGTTGATGTAGACAACGCTGACTACTCTGACTTCATCTATCTCTTGGCAACCTCTACAAAGAGTCAAACTGGTTTGTGAAATACGGTTTTCCACTCACAAAGCCATGCTGACCATCTCTAATCAGCCCTTGCCTTTCCAAATATATGAAGCTCCTTTCTCTCAGAATCTCCTCCAACAACTTACCCATCACTTGGCTCATGGGGCTGTAATTTCCTGGCTTTTCCCTGCAACTCTTAAGTGATGGAATAACATTAGCCACCCTCCACTCTTCCGGTAACTCATTGTGTCTGTTGATAATATAAATATCTCTGTTAGGAATACTGCAATCTCTTCTCTTGCTTCCCACAATATTCTAGGATAGACCTAATGAGCTACTGAGGATTGATCAAGTAAAAAGTGAGGTCTGCAGATGCTGGAGATCAGAGCTGAAAATGTGTTGCTGGTTATAGCGCAGCAGGTCAGGCAGCATCCAAGGAACATGAAATTCGACAGAAAAGTCCTCATTCCTGATGAAGGGCTTTGCCCGAAACGTCGAATTTCCTTTTCCTTGGATGATGCCTGACCTGCTGCGCTTTACTGAGGATTGATCTAGCTTTAATTGTTTTAAGACTCCAGCACTTTCTCTTCTCTGGTGAGGATTCTTTCCAAGACATCGCTATTTATTTCCCCAAGTTCCCGAGCTTCTGTGTCTTTCTCCACAGTAAATTCTGACAACACCATTTTGTCCAATATCTCACCCACCTCCTGATAGTTAAGGGGCCCTATTCTCTACCAAGTTACTCTTCAGCACTTATTGAAACTTGTGTAAAGGCTTCTGAAAATTCAAATAAACCGTATCCTCGGTACAACCACTCCTACATCCGTATCTACTCTGCCATTTGCACACACACCAATAAAAATAAAATCCAACAGGCTCAAAAACACATTCTCTTTTTATTAAAAGCATTTCTAAGGGTCCAGTTATTTTTTATTGACATATCATTTCAAACATATTTCAGCCCCGACCTACTGTCAGGCTAACACTGTTTAGTTTCATACTGGCAGCAGAAAGGGTCATGGGAGTTCGTGCTTATCAATCCGAAAAAGGTAGCTTACAGGGTCAGCAGGTAATAGATGCTTTGGAAATAGCGAGGGCCCTGGGGACTGAAGGACATTATGGAGATAGGGAGTGATGTGGGGACTGTACGAGATTATGGACACAGAACGCGCACTGGTAACTGAAGGGCATTATGGAGATTGGGAGTGCTGTGGGGCCTGAAAGAGGCCACAGAGATTTGGAGGGCTGTTGGGCCTGAAGGTGGTTGCACAGATCAGGAGGATCATAGGAATTGAAGGAGGTTACTCTGAATGGGAGGGTCGTCGGGTCTGGATGAAATTATGGAGATAGGGAGGGTCATGAGGCTTTTTGGAGGTTATGGAGTTAGGGAGGTTTGTGGGGAATGATTCAGCTTACATAGATAGGAAGGGTCGTGGGGACTGAAGGAGTTTATGGAGATAGGGAGGGCTGTGGAGACTGAAGGAGTAAGTTTATAGAGAAGCATAGGAAAGAAGAGGTATCGAGCATTTGACCACAGAGTCAGTCCCACCATTCAATATGATCACGACTGATCATCTAACCCAGTACAGTATTCCTTTCACACCTTACTCTGATATTAGAGTGACTCCTGGCATTTAGTGATATAGCGGGCTGTAGTAACTGGGACGGGGTTGTGTCTTACTGAGAATAGGAGGGTTGTGGAAGCTGGAACAGGTGACATATACAGGGAGGGTTTTAGGAATGGGAGGACATTACACAGATTTGAAGGAATGCAGGGACGGGACGTGGGAACAATCACGTGGGAGCTCGATCTGAGACGGGTACAGCTGAGAACTGAAGTGAGACAAACAGTCAGGGCAGGCAGGGACAAGGTAGGACTAATAAATTAAACTGCATTTATTTCAATGCAAGGGGCCTAACAGGGAAGGCAGATTAACTCAGGGCATGGTTAGGAACGTGGGATTGGGATCTCATAGCAATTACAGAAACATTGCTCAGGGATGGGCAGAACTGGCAGCTTAATGTTCCAAGATACAAATGCTACAGGAAGAATAGCAAGGGAGGCAAGAGAGGAGGGGGTGTGGCATTTTTGATAAGGGATAGCATTACAGCTATGCTGAGGGATAATATTCCCAGAAATACATCCAGGGAAGTAATTTGGCTGGAACTGAGAAATAAGAAAGGGATGATCACCTTTTTAGGATTGTATTATAGACGTCCCAATAGTCAAAGGGAAATTGCCAAACAAGCATGTAAGGAGATCTCAGCTATCTGTAAGAATAATAGGGTAGTTATGGTAGGAGATTTTAACTTTCCAAACATTCACTGGGACTGCCAGAGTGTTAAAGGTTTCGATGGAGAGGGATTTCTTAAGTGCGTACAAGACAATTTTCTGATTCAGTATGTGGATGTACCTACTAGAGAAGGTGCAAAACTTTACCTACTCTTGGGAAATAAGGCAGGGCAGGTGACTGAGGTGTCAGTGGGGGAGCACTTTGGGACCAGCGACCATAATTCTATTCGTTTCAAAATAGTGATGGAAAAGGATAGACCAGATCTAAAAGTTGATGTTCTAAATTGGAGAAAGGACCATTTTGACAGTATTAGGCAAGAACTTTCGAAAGCTGATTGGAGGCAGATGTTCGCAGCTAGAGGGACGGTTGGAAATGGGAAGCCTTCAGGAATGAGATAACAAGAGTCCAGAGAAAGTATATTCCTGTCAGGATGAAAGGGAAGACTGTTAGGTATAGGGAATTCTGGATGACTAAAGAAATTGAGGGCTTGGTTCAGAAAAAGAAGGAAGCATATGTCAGGTATAGACAGGATAGATCGAGTGAATCCTTAGAAGAGTATAAAGAAGTAGGAGTATACTTAAGAGGGAAATCAGAAGGGCAAAAAGGGGACACGAGATAGCTCTGACAAATAGAATTAAGGAGAATGCAAAGGGCTTTTACAAATATCTTAAGGACAAAAGCATAACTAGGTAGAGAATAGGGCCCCACAAAAATCAGCATGGCGGCCTTTGTGTGAAGCCACAGAACATGGGGGAGATACTAAATGAATATTTTGCATAAGTATTTACTGTGGAGAAGGATATGGAAGATATAGACTGTAGGGAAATAGATGGTGACATCTTGAAAAACGTCCAATTACAGAGGAGGAAGTGCTGGATGTCTTGAAATGGTAAAAGATGGATGAATACCCAGAACCTGATCACATGTACCCGAGAACTCTGTGGGAAGCTAGAGAAGTGATTGCTGGGCTTCGTGCTGAGATATTTGTATCATCAATCGTCACAGGTGAGGTACTGGGAGATTGGAGGTTGGCAAAAGTTGTGCCACTGTTTAAGAAGGGTGGTAAAGGCAAGCCAGGGAACTATAGACCGGTGAGCCTGATCTCAGTGATGGGCAAGTTGTTGGAGGGAATCCTGAGGGACAGGATGTACATGTATTTGGAAAGGCAAGGACTGATTAGGGATTGTCAACATGGCTTTTTGCGTGGGAAATCATGTCTCAAACTTGATTGCGTTTTTTGAAGAAGTAACAAAGAAGATTGATGAGGGCAGAGCAGTAGATGTGATCCATATGGACTTCAGTAAGGCGTTCGACAAGGTTTCCCATGGGATACTGATTAGCAAGGTTAGATCTCATAGAATACAGGGAGAAGTAGCCATGTGGATACAGAAGTGGCTCAAAGGTAAAAAACAGAGTGTGGTGGTGGAGGGTTGTTTTTCAGACTGGAGGCCTGTGACCAGCGGAGTGCCACAAGGATCGGGGCTGGGCTCTCTACTTTTTGTCATTTAAATAAATGATTTGGATGCGAGCATAAAAGGTACATTAGTGAGTTTGCAGATGACACCAAAATTGGAGGTGTAGTCGACAGCAAAGAGTTACAACAGGATCTTGACCAGATGGGCCAATGGGCTAAGTGGCAGATGGAGTTTAATCCAGATAAATGCGAGGTGCTGCATTTTGGGAAAGCAAATCTTAGCAGGACTTATACACTTAATGGTAAGGTCCCAGGGAGTATTGCTGAATAAAGAGACCTTGGATTGCAAGTTCATAGCTCCTTGAAAGTGGAGTCGCAGGTAGGCAGGATAGTGAAGAAGGCGTTTGGTATGCTTTCCTTTATTGGTCAGTGTATTGAGTACAGGAGTTGGGAGGTCATGTTGCAGCTATACAGGACATTGGTTAGGCCACTGTTGAAATATTTTGTGCAATTCTGGTCTCCTTCCTATCAGGACAATGTTGTAAAACTTGAAAGGGTTCAGAAAAGATTTACAAGGATGTTGCCAGTGTTGGAGGATAGGGAGAGCGACAGGGAGAGGGTGAACAGGTTGGGGTTGTTTTCCTTGGAGCGTTGGAGACTGAGGGGTGACCATACAGAGGTTTACAAAATTATGAGGGGCATGGATAGGATAAATAGACAAAGTCTTTTCCCTGTGGTTGGGGAGTCCAGAACTAGAAAGCATTGGTTTAGGGTGAGAGGGGAAAGATATAAAAGAGACCTCACGGGCAACTTTTTCACACAGAGGGTAGTACGTGTATGAATGAGCTGCCAGAGGATGTGGTGGAGGCTGGTACAATTGCAACATTTAAGAGACATTTGGATGGGGATATGGATGGGAAGACTTTGGAGGAATATGGGCCGAGTGCTGGCAGGTGGGACTAGATTGGGTTGGGATATCTAGTTGGCATGGACGGGTTGGACCGAAGGGTCTATTTCCATGCTGTACATCTCTATGACTCTATCACTAATGTAGGTTATAGAAATAAACTATGTGGTCGCATCTGGATGAGGTAAAAGGCATAAAGATTTGTAATTACTGAAGGAAATTACATCAATTGGGACCAGCAGATTTTCCAGAGTCTCAGTAGCACATCGCTGCTTTTATATTCCAACCCTCTTGAGATAAATGGCAAGTTACAAATGACAACTGAAGCAAGTTTCAGCGATAGGGATGGTAGTCTGGAATGCAGTACATTTAAAATATGTGGATGGACTATCAGGAAGCGAGGAGGCTACAGAGATAGGAACTGTAATAGGAATTAAAAATTATTGAAGACACTGGACCACAAGATATGCCATAGATACACTATTGCAGAGTAGTGAGTCTTAATATAACAGAACTTACATTAGGGAGATGATTGAGCCTGGGGTGTGTGTGTTCTGTGCTCCCCTCCAGCACTGTGTCTATGTCATGTTGTGTTAACAGATTTTTGGAGCCCTCTCATTGTTCTTTGCTCTGTGCACTGTGCACTGTGATCTTACCTCACTGCAGGATTTATTGAAGGCTCCAGATCTCCTTTCCCTTTGTCTCTCTCTGGCAGACTAACTGCGTTCAATGTGGTGATGGATGATCCACCCAGCAGCTGGGAAGGCTATTGAGTCAGGACCTTCCTGAGTACCTACAGGAGACAGAGAAATAGACAGAAGAGGAAATTAAACAGATTCAGTGAGGGTTACACATGGAGAATGGCACTGAGTCCCACAGAGATCTGGAAAATGGAGCGATATTAAGTAATCGTCCCAGATTGATGGAAGAGGTCAGGATCACAGTTATGTTGGAAAAATGGGTTTAGCTTCATGATGCCCTTGTGTCAGTGCTCAGGGATGAGCATCCAGTCAGCAGGCGAAGTGATGGCCTAGTGGTATTATTGCTAGAGCATGTATCCAAAACCTCAGCTAGTGTTCATGAGGGGCTGGTTTGAATCCCACCATCAAAAATGGAGACATTTGAAATTAACAATTTTAAAAATAGTAATTAACAATTCACAAATAAGTAGGAAACAATAACTGATGTACAACAAATCGAAACACTTGTCCTTGAGAGAAAGATATCTGCCCATCCCCACGTGGTCTGCACGACATACCGACAGCAAAGTGTTTGCCTCTCAATTACCCTCTGAAATGACCGATGACATGGGCGGCACGGCGGCACAGTGGTTAGCACTGCTGCCTCACAGCGCCAAAGACTCGGGTTCAATTGCCTGTGTGGAGTTTGCACGTTCTCCTCGTGTCTGCGTCGGTTTCCTCCGGGTGCTCCGGTTTCATCCCACAGTCCAAAAGATATGCAGGTCAGATGAGTTAGCCATGCTGAATTGCCCGTAGTGTTAGGTTAGGGGTATGGGTGGTTTGCACTTCGGTGTGGACTTGTTGGGCCGAAGGGCCTGTTTCCACACTGTAAATAATCTAATCTAATGTCACATTAGCTTTGCTCACTCTCTCAGCAGAGCAGGTAATGGCTGTTTGACAGTGGCTGCTTGAAGGATTGGTGACGTTTGTTTAACGGTTTAATTTTGAATTTTTTTTTTAAGAAAGCGCGGAGCAGACCCGGAAGCTGCTGTAGAGCAAGCTTACCTGGGCAAGTTGTTTTCCTATAAAGGCGCGCAGGAGATGAACCCGAAGCACTACAGAGGTAGAGCCTCCCAACCGCCCTCCTCCTCTCACCTAATAATAAGTCCCGTTGTGGTAAGAAGGTAAGTGCTGCATTTTGCTTATTCTCGTGTTTAGACCTAGTTTGTTTTAAGGGTTACTTTTAGAGGGATGGCAGTGAAGGCAGTGCAATGTTCCTCTTGCAACATGTATGAGGTGAGGGATGCCACGGTCGTCCCTGCTGATTACACTTGCAGGAAGCGCACCCATCTCCAGCTCCTCCAAGACTGTGTTAGGGAACTGAAGCTGGAGTTGGATGAACTTAGGATCATTCGGGAGGCAGAGGGGGTCATAGATCGGAGCTTTAGGGAAGTAGTAACTCCAAAGATTGTAGACAGATGGGAGACAGTGAGGGGGACTGGGAGGAAGCAGCCAGTGCAGAGACCCCCTGCAGCCATTCCCCTCAAGAACAAGTAAAACGTTTTGGATACTTGTGGGGGGGACGACTTACCAGGGGTAAGCAATGGGGTTCAGGCCTCTGGCATGGAGCCTATCCCCATTGCTCAGAAGGGAAGGGTGGAGAAGAGCAGAGCAATAGTTATTGGAGACTCGACAGTTCGGGGCACAGATAGGCGGTTTTGTGGGGGCGAGAGAGACACACGTTTGGTATGTTGCCTCCCAGGTGCAAGGGTACGTGATGTCTCTGATCGTGTTTTCCGGGTCCTTAAGGGGGAGGGGGAGCAGCCCGAAGTCGTGGTCCACATTGGCACCAACGACATAGGTAGGAAGAGGGATGAGGATGTTAGGCAGGCTTTCAGGGAGCTAGGTTGGAAGCTCAGAGTTAGAACAAACAGAGTTGTTGTCTCTGGTTTGTTACCCGTGCCACGTGATAGAGAGTCGAGGAATAGGGAAAGAGAGCAGTTAAATGCGTGGCTACAGGGATGGTGCAGGAGGGAGGGATTCCAGTTTCTGGATAACTGGAGTTCTTTCTGGGGAAGGTGGGACCTCTATAAACAGGATGGTCTACACCTGAACCTGAGGGACACCAGTATCATTGGGGGAGGTTTGCTAGTGCTCTTTCGGGGGGGTGGTTTAATCTAACTCTGCAGGGGCATGGGAACCTGGACTGTAATTTTAGCGTGCAGGACCTGGAGTGTAGAGAGGTTAGGAACCAGGCATCAATCTCAAAGGAGGGTGCCTGTAAACAGGAAGGTGGCTTGAAGTGTGTATACTTTAATGCGAGAAGTAGACGAAATAAGGTGGGTGAACTTGCATCGTGGGCTGGTACGTGGGAGTTCGATGTTGTGGCTATTACGGAGACATGGGTAGAACAGGGACAAGATTGGTTGTTGCAGGTTCCAGGGTTTAAATGTTTTAGTAGGGTCAGAGGTGGGGGTAAAAGAGGAGGAGGTGTGGCATTGCTTGTCAAAGATAGTATTACGGCAGTGGAAAGGACAATGGATGAAGACTCGCCATCTGAGGTAGTTTGGGCTGAGCTTAGAAATAGGTAAGGTGAGGTCACCCTGTTCGGAGTTTTCTACTGGCCTCCTAATAGTCCTAGAGACGTAGAAGAAAGGATTGCGAGGATGATTCAGGAGAAGAGTGAAAGTGATCGGGTGGTTGTTATGGGGGTCATTAAGTTTCCAGATATTGACTGGGAAAGCTATAGCTCGAGTACGTTAGATGGGCCGGTGTTTGTCCAATGTGTGCAGGAGGGTTTCCTGACACAATATGTAGACAGGCCAACAAGAGGTGAGGCCATACTGGATTTGGTACTGGGTAACGAACCAGGCCAGGTGTTAGAATTGGAGGTAGGTGAGCACTTTGGGGACAGTGACCACAATTCAGTGACTTTTACTTTAGTGATGGAGTGGGATAAGTGTGCACTACAGGGCAAGAGTTATAGCTGCGGGCAGGGAAATTATGATGTGGTGAGGCATGACTTAGGATGCGTGGCTTGGAAAAGTAGGCTTCAAGGGAAGTGCAATCAATATGTGGAGCTTTTTCAAGGAGCAACTACAGAGTGTCCTTGATAAGTATGTACCTGTCAGGCAGGGAGGAAAGAGTCGTGTGAGGGAGCCGTGGTTTAATAAGGAATTGGAATCCCTTGTTAAAGGGAAGAGGGCGGCCTATGTAAAGATGAGGCGTGAACATTCAATTGTGGCCATTGAGAGTTATAAGGTAGCCAGGAAGGATCTAAAGAGAGAGAGCTAAGAGCAGCAAGGAGGGGACATGAAAAGTCCTTGGTTGATAGGATTAAAGAAATCCCAAAGGCTTTCCATAGGTATGTCAAGAATAAAAGGATGACTAGGATAGGAATAGGTCCCTACTGTGTAATAGTGGGTAGTTGTGTGTGGAGGCTGAAGAAATTGGGGAGACACTGAATGAATACTTTTCGTCAGTATTCACTCAGGAACAGGACATTGTTGTTGATGTGAATATTGAGTCACAATTAATTAGAATGGATGGCTTTGAGATATGTAGGGAAGAGGTGTTGGAAATTCTGGAAAGAGTGAAAATAGATAAGTCCCCTGGGCCTGATGGCATTTATCCTAGGATTCTCTGGGAAGCATGGGAGGAGATTGCAGCTCCATTGGCCTTGATTTTTATGTCCTCGTTGTCTACAGGAACAGTGCCAGAAGACTGGAGGATAGCAAATGTGGTTCCCTTGTTGAAGAAGGGGATTAGGGATAACCCTGGTAACTATAGGCCGATGAGTCTTACCTCTGTTGTGGGCAATGTTTTAGAGGGAATTGTAAGGGATAGGATTTATGAACATCTGGATGGGAATAATGTGATCAAGGATAGTCAGCATGGTTTTGTGAAGGGCCGGTCGTGCCTCACAAAACTTATTGAATTCTTTGAGAAGGTGACTAAGGAGGTGGACGAGGGTAAAGCCGTTGATGTGGTGTATATGGATTTTAGTAAGGCATTTGATAAGATTCCCCATGGTAGGCTACTGCAAAAAATACAGAGGTATGGCATTGAGGGTGAGTTGGAGGTTTGGATTAGGAATTGGCTGGCTGGAAGAAGACAGAGGGTAGTAGTTGATGGTAAAGGTTCATCTTGGAGTGCAGTTAACCCAGCGGTGTTCCACAAGGATCTGTTTTGGGACCATTGCTCTTTGTCATTTTTATAAATGACCTGGAGGAGGGGCTAGAAGGTTGGGTGAGCAAGTTTGCGGATGATACGAAAGTCGGTGTGGAGTTGTTGACAGTGAGGAAGGATGTGGCAGGTTACAGCGGGATATAGATAAGCTGCAGAGCTGGGCAGATAGGTGGCAAATGGAGTTCAATGTCGCTAAGTGTGAAGTGATTCACTTTGGTAAGAGTAACAAAAAGATGGGGTACTGGGCTAATGGTCGGATACTTATAGTGTGTGGATGAGCAGAGGGATCTTGTTGTCCATGTACACAGATCTCTGAAAGTTGCCTCCCAGGTAAATAGTGCTGTGAAGAAGGCATATGGCGTACTAGCTTTTATTGGTAGAGGAATTGAGTTCCGGAGTCTCAATTGAGGTCATGTTGCAGTTGTATAAGACTCTGGTGCGGCCGCATCTGGAGTATTGTGTGCAGTTTTGGTCGCCACACTATCGGAAGGATGTGGAGGCACTGGAACGGGTGCAGAGGAGGTTTACCAGGATGTTGCCTGGTATGGTAGGAAGATCGTATGAGGAAAGGCTGAGGCACTTGGGGCTGTTTTCATTGGAGAAAAGAAGGTTTAGGGGTGACTTGATAGAGGTGTACAAGATGATTAGGTGTTTAGATAGGGTTGACCATGAGAACGTTTTTCCACGTATGGAGTCAGATATTACGAGGGGGCACAGCTTTAAATTAAGGGCTGGTAGGTATAGGACAGATGTTAGGGGTAGATTCTTTACTCAGCGAGTCGTGAGTTCATGGAATGCCCTGCCAGTAACAGTGGTGGACTCTCCCTCTTTATGGGTATTTAAACGGGCATTGCATAGGCATATGGAGGAAAGTGGGCTAGTGTAGGTTAGGTGTGCTTGGATCAGCGCAATATCGAGGGCCGAAGGGCCTGTACTACGCTGTATTTTTCTATGTTCTATGTTCTATTACTCAACTCAAGGGCAGCTAGGGCTGTGCAAGAAAGGCTGGTCAGCCAGAGACATCCCATACCTGATTTACAAAATAATCCATTTGGATGGTCCCACTGGAACAGTGCTGGGAGCAATATCCTGGCCAATCATATTGGTAGGTTTATGAACAGGGCTTTAAACTGACAGAGAGGATGCAGGGACAGGGTTCAGGTGAAAGGAACTTTCCAAATCCAAAGAGAAAACGTGGAGCATCGGAACAGCATGGGGATGTGGCTAAAGACAAGCAAAAAGGAACAGGAAGGGACAGAGTTTAATGAAAATTGTACATCAGGTAATAGATTTGTGACAGAAAATTGTCGGAAAGAGTAATTTATGTTTTTTTTTTGTGTGGACAACGTCGCTGCAATAAGGTAGATGGGATTTGTGACACAGAGATAAAAGAGATTTAGACACCAGGGAGACATGGATACAGGGTGAACAAAAATATTCAGTGGTTCACAATCTTGTACAACCTCAGGCAAAATGGGTGATACTAACAATAATGGATACCAAAGGCATTACAGAGAAAGCATTTGGCCGCAGATCATGAAGTAGATTCAGTCTGAATGTAAATTCTGGCTACTACTTGCCAAGGACACAAGCAGCAGAACAGTTTTAGCCACCGAACAGCATTTCATTGCTCATCACTGCATTACACAGGAACTCACTGGAATTTTATAACAAAGGCATTGTAATAATTTTGGAAAACTTCAATATTCGTATAATCTGGGACAACATTGATATTGGAAGAGGAGTTCAGTTAATTTATTTTTTCTGTGTTTCTTTGAAAAACACATTGTGCAACTGGCTAGGGGCATAACTGTTGCAGAACGACCATGTGATGAAACTTAGTGAATGAGTAATGTCACCTGCAGAGATCCTTCGGGAAATTGGGAGAAAGTGCAGTTTAAAGAAATATAAAGTTTTCAAGTGAATCACAGAGGACAAGCTACAAGTAGAAATAAAAACAAAAACACAGGCAATTACATGAGTGAGAGGAGAACTGACCAAGGTGAAACAGACTGAAACCTGTATGTGTAAATGGACAGTGGAAATCATTTGAAGGAAAAGTATAAAACACTCAACAGAAGGACATTCCATTGAAACAGTAAAAACCTCAGCAAGAAAGCCCCACTGGCCCCTCACTCAGGACAAAATGGATCATACTAGATTATGAGGCTGAGAATATCACCACAAAGTACTTAAAATCCTGAAGTGAGGGAGTGCATTAGGAGTAAATGTTAAATGGAGTGCAAAGGGTCTGCTAGCAGGAGGAGGGCTGTGGGAAGGGGAACCACAGTCAGGGTTCATTGGCACAATAGGAACAGGAAGAGGTGAAGGTGCTGGAGGTGGTGAGAGTGTTACAGAGAGTGGTCAGGGACTGAATGGTGTTACAAAGCAGTACGGATTGCTGCAGCTGGAGCTGTTTGCAGAGGTACGGAAGGACATAGGTATTTTTTATTTCTTTATTCATGGGATGTGGGTGGCACTGCCTGGACTAATATTCTTTGACCCCACTGCTAAGTATCCAGAGGGTAGCTAGGAGTCAGCCATATTGCTGTGGGTCTGGGGTCACATGTCAGCCAGACCAGGGTAGAATGTCAGATTCCTAAAAGGAGGTAAGTGAACAAAATGAGTTCTTCTTACTGAACAACAATATTTTTATGATAGCCTCACCAATGTCTTTTACAGATACATCATGACATCCAAACTCCTACTCTTAATGCTTTCCCAAATGAAGGTAACCATCCCAAATGCCTGCTTCAGCAACCTGTCTGCCAGTGACACCACATTCAACGAACTGTGTACCTGCATCCCTGGGTCTCTGACTGACAACACTACCCAGGGCCCGAACATTAACTGTACAAGTCCCACCCTGGTTTTTATCACCAAAATGGAACACTTCACATTTATCTAATTAAACTCCATCTGCTATTCTTCAGCCCACTATCCCAGCAGTACTGTTAATCTTGTTGTATTATACATAATCTTTTCCACTAACCACTTTATCACCAATGTTAGTGACACCCAAGAAGCTTACTTACCAGGAAACCAATATTCCCATCCAAACCATTTATCCAAATGACAAACAACAGTGGACCCACTCCACCGCTGGTCACGTGCCTCCAGTCAGAAGAACAAC
The DNA here is from genome assembly GCF_020745735.1 of Hemiscyllium ocellatum. Lineage (NCBI taxonomy): Eukaryota > Metazoa > Chordata > Chondrichthyes > Orectolobiformes > Hemiscylliidae > Hemiscyllium > Hemiscyllium ocellatum. Next base: position 10,921,133 of record NC_083429.1, read on the forward strand.
ATGTCTCCCATCACCCTCTGTCTCCTACCATCAAACCAATTTTGTATCCAGTTCACAAGCTTCTCCTGAATACCATATCCTTTTTACACTGATCTGAGTTTATCATCCAATTTACCAGACAGAACATAGAATGCAGAACAGTCAGCCCAAGACCCTTTGGCCATGATTTCATGCCAACCTTTTATCTAATTATAAAGATCAAACTAACCTACATACCCTTCATTTCACTATTATCCATGTTTCTGTCCAAGAGTCTATTAAATGTTCCAAAAGTGTCTAATTTTACTACCAACATTGGCAGTCCATCCAACTACCTACCATTCTCTATCCTCTTATCCGTCATCCAATCAGCTTAAAATTATGCCACCATGTAATAGCCATTTATTCCACAGGAAAAAAAAGTCTCTGACTATTCACTCTCTCTGTGCCTCTCATCATCTTGTTCACCTCTACCAGGTCGCCCCACCCCCTTCTTCACTCTAATGAGAAATGCCTTAGCTCCCTCAACCTTTCTTCATAAGAAATGCCCTCCATTCCAGACAGCATCCTTGTAAATCTCCTGTGTACGCTCTCTAAAACTTGCACATCCTTCCTGTAAAGAGGAGACTAGAACTGAACACAATAGTCCAAGTATGGTCTCACCAGATCACTATGAAGATGCAGTAAAACCTCACGGCTCTTAAAATCAGTCCCCTTGCTAGGAAAGCCAACACAATACATGCCTTTTTAACAACCCTATCAATGTGCGTGGCAATTTTAAGGGACCAATGGACACGGATCCTATGGTCTCTCTGATTCTCCACACTGCCAAGTATTCTGCCTTTCTCCCTGTATTCTGTATTCAAATTCAACCTTCCAGAATTAATCACGTCACACTTTTCCAGATTGAACTCCATCTACCACTTCCAGCCCAGCTCTGGGTCCTGTCAATGTCCCACTGCAACCTACAACAGCCCTCCACATTCCCCACCACTCCACCAACCTTCGTGTGATTGGCAAACTTACTAACCCATTCTCCAACATCCAATCTCCAAGGTGGATTTTACATCAACATGATTTTGATTGCAATGGCAGGAAGAGGATTCAGGAAGCTGGAGCGTATGGAGTCTGAACGAGGTTACACAAATGGGAAGAATTGTCAGAGGTGGAGGTGTTTACAGAGACAGCAATGGTCTGATCTGGAGCAGAGAACCCAGATTGGGCAGGTTGTGGGGATTGGAGGTGGTTTCACAGGGAGAGAGGACCAAAGAGCCTCAAGATGTTACAGAAATATGGAGAGCTGTAGGGTCTGCAGGAGTTCATGGAGTTGGGGAGGAGGGAGGGATGGAGCGGTTTACTGGGAAAAGGAAGTTGGTAGGAAAGGTCTGATCACAGGCATGGACTATTTAGGGAATGGAGCAGATTACAGCGATAATGTAGGTTGTATAGACTGGAAGAAAAAAACAGGACTGAACAGGTTTAGAGATGTCGAATGGCTAAGGTTCTGGGGTTATTAAGACATGGAGGGTGTGGAATCGGACAGATTTTCCTGGAGATAATAACAGCAATTTTGGCTGGAGACAGTTACACAGATAAGGGAGCATTAGTAACCTCCTCCAATTTGGTCAAAGTCAGAAGGGTTGTAGGAGAGGGTGACGTTTACAGAGGTAGGGGTGTAAGAGCTGGAAACGTTTATGCAGATGAGTAGGTGGGTGGAAATACTGGAAGAGCTTACATTGACAGGGTGGGTGATAGTGATGACAACATGTTACACAGGCTGCAGTTCCTTTAAGAACTGGATTGGAACCGTCACAGGGACTGGAGTGGGTTCGACAGATCGGAGTGTGGCAGAGACCTGAGAAGATTATAGGGTCTCCACTGATTGATTGTGTCTTTAGGGCCGGAAGAGGTTCGGTAGATACAGAAACCTTAAAACCAATGTATATCATCTTCATTTGCCAGCCTAGAGCCTCAGTATCCCTCATCAGCCAGGGATCCCTAAACTTGCCATTTTCCCTTCACCCTAACAGGTACATACCGACCCTGGATTTTCAGTATCACACCTCTAAAAGCCTCCCATTTTTCAGTTGTTTCTTTTCCTTCAAACAGACTCACCCACTCAACCTCTGCTAGGTACTGCTTCATGGCCCCAAAACTGGCTGTGTTCCAGTACAGCTCCTTAACCTGTGGACCTCTCCTATCATTTTCTGTAGTTATGTTAATATTAAGACAGTTGCGGTCACTGGACTCCTCCCTTACTTGTCTTTCTGTCACGCCTGTACCTTCTGTATTCTGGAACTCTGAGCTGCCAGTCCTGTACTTCTCTCAGCCATGTTTCTGTTATGACTATAATATCCCAATCCCTAGAGCTAATCCATGCTCTGAGCTCATCTGCCTTACCAGTCAGGTCTCGTGCATTGATATAAATGCCCCTTTAAACCAAAGGTTTTTTCCCTCCCTTGACTGTGCTCCTGGATATCCTGAATAGGAAACTTGCTCTCGGTGGCTGATGTATTTTTCTCTGACTGGCCGATGGTCTCTCTCTTTTTCAGAATCCCAATCCCTGGCAAAGTAGATTAAGCCCTCGCAGGTAACACGAGCAAATCTTCACCCCCAGGTTGCTAGTATCCTTCTGGTTCCAGTCGAACCCGTCCCCCTTGTCCAGTTCACCTCTAACCTAGAAGAGATCCCAATGATCCAAGACGTAAAAGCCCTTCCCCCTCCACCAGCTCCTCAGGCACTCACCCATCTGACTTATTTTTTTATTTCCACATTCACTGGTGCCCAGCACTGGGAGTAATCTGGAGCTCACTACCCTTGTAAACCTGATTTTTAACGTCTTACATAACTCCCAATATTCACTTGACCAGATCCCATCCAACTGTATCTCAGCCATGTGTACTAATGCGCACAATTACCACTGGTTGTTCACCCTCACCCTGGAGAAAGGGGCAAAACCTGACCTCCCTTTTGGGAACAATGTAGGGAAAGGGATTGAGGTGTTAGTTGGTGAGCACTTTGACAAAGTGACCACAACTGTATTAATTTGAAAACACCTATGGAAAAGGACAGGCCTGATCCACAAGTGAAACGTCAAAATTGGCCTGCCCCAGTCCAGACGGTATTGGTCAAGACCTTTTAACAGTTGTTTGTGGAGACTATTTGCAGGTAAATGGACCTCAGGCAGGTGGGAAACTTTCAAAAGAAAGATAAAGAAGGATATTGAGGTTCTGGTCAAGAAAAAAGGTGGTCCATGTCATTGTCAGCTGGATTCCTCAAAGAACATTGTGGGTACAATAATACACTGAGATGGGAGAGCAGGAGGGCAAACAGGAGACCTGAGAAAACTATGGCTGATAATGCTGAGGAAAATCCAAAGGGATTCTACATGAATACTGACGACAGAAGATTAACTAGAGACAGAATGTGGCCCTTGAAGATCAATGGGATAATCCATGTGTGGAACCAAAGGAGATGGTTGAGATCCTTGACGAAAATTTCACATCAGTACTTAAAGACTGGGGAAGTCAGGGAAATAAAGTCTTCAAAAGAATCAGCATAACAAAACAGGAGGTGCTGGAGATTTTAAAGCGCATAAAAAATAGACAAATCCCTGGAGCTAATCATGTAAATCAGAGGACACTGGGGGAAACTCAGGAGGAAGTGCCCCTTAAAGAGGTATTCATATCAGTGACAGCCACGGGTGATGAGCTGGAAGCCTGGAGGGTGTTTCATGTTGTGCCAGTATTTTAAAACTGCTGCGAGGGAAAGCCAGGCACCGAAAGACCAATTGGCTTGATGTTAATGGTGCGTACGGTGTTGGAGGGGGCTTTGAGGACAGGAGTTACATGCATTTTGAAAGGCAAGGGTTGATTACGGACAGTTGACACAAAGTACACAAGTAGTGTCTCACAAACTTGACTGAGTTTGTTGAAGACGTGACTAAGAAGATAGATGAAGACAGAACAGGAGAATGTGTCTATACTGACCACAGCAAGGTCTTGGACAGGGTTTAGCGTGGAACACTGGTTCGTAAGGTTAGATCACATGGGATCAGGGAGAGATAGCCAACTGGATACAAAGTTGGCTTGAGACAGAGTGGTGGGAGAGGGTTGTTGTGCAGATTATGGGCCTATGACCAGCGTGTGCCATAAGGAGCAGTGCTAGGTCCACTGTTATGCATCATTTACAGAAAACATTTCAGTAAGAGCATAGGAGTCATTGTCAGTAAGTTTGTTGATAAAAGTCCAGATAGAACACGGGTTATAGTGGGCAGGGAATAGAATTATCGAAGGGGATCTTGAACAACAGAGCCAATGGGCCAAGGAATGAAAGATGGAGCTGAATTCAGGTGATGGATTCTGTTAAGACAAACCAGGGAGGACTAACACATTTAATGGTTGGGCCCTGGGCAGTGTTGGCGAACAGAGAAAGACCAAAGGGTGCAGTTCCTTGGATGTGGCATCACAGGTGGACAAGGTAGGAAAAGTGGAATTTGGCATACTTGCCCTCATGGGTCAGAGAATTGAATACATGAGTTGGCACATCATGATATGGCTGTACACGGCATTGTTGGGTCTCCAGTTGGAGTTCTGTGTAGAATTATTATCCTCCTGCTTTAGGAAGCATTTCTGGAAACTGTAAATGGAGCAAAGATTGACGAGGAGGTTACTGATATTGGAGGGTTTGAGAGAAACGAAGAAGCCAGAATAGCTGGAAAGCAACATGGGGGGGATGAGATAGCTCTGGCAGATAAGGTTAAGGAGAATGCAAGAAAATTCTACAGCACACAAGTACAAAAAAGCAACTAGAGAGACAATAGGGCCCCGCAAAGATTAATAAGGCCATCCATGTGTGGAACCACAGGAGATGGGCGAGACCCTAAATGAACATTTTATGTCAGAAATTACTGCAGATAGTGATGGCGTGTAAAGAGTTCCCTTTACAGAAGAGGTGGTGCTGGAGGTCTTCAAACACAAAGGTAGAGAAAGCCCCAAGTCCTGAATAAGTGTATCCCAGAACATTGTGGCAAAGTGGTGGCAGGGATCCGAGCATAACTATTTGTATGATTGTCCTTCGATGATAAAAATCGTAGGACGATGATTAAAATCACGAGGAATACAGATAAGGTGATTAGCCAGGGCAGTGGAGTCCATAACTAGATTGAATTGAAGTACAGAAGGGGGAGGTGTTAGCAATTCTGCAAAGTCTAAAAATAGAAAATCCTCTGGGCCGGATGGGATTTATCCTCGGATTCTCTGGGAAGGGCTCTGGCCCGAAACGTCGAATTTCCTGTTCCTTGGATGCTGCCTAACCTGCTGTGCTTTAACCAGCAACATATTTTCAGCTGTGATCTCCAGCATCTGCAGACCTCACTTTTTACTCGGATTCTCTGGGAAGCCAAGAAGGAAATTGCCAAGCCTTTGGCTTTGATCTTTTTGTTGTCATTGTTTACAGGAATAGTGCCACAAGGCTGGAAGATAGCAAATGTTGTCTCCTTAGATTAGATTACTTACAGTGTGGAAATAGGCCCTTCGGCCCAACAAGTCCACACCGACCACATCTGATGAACAACACACTCAGATCCATTCCCTTAGATTTACCCCTTCACATAACACTATGGGCAATTTAGCGGCCAATTCACCTAACCTGCACATCTTTGTGGGAGGAAACCGGAGCATCCAGAGGAAACCCATGCAGACACAGGGAAAATGTGCATACTCCACACAGACAGTTGCCTAAGGCAGGAATTGAACCCGGGTTGCTGGCGCTGCGAGAAAGCAGTGCTAACCACTGAGCCACCATGTTGCCCCAAGAAGGGGAGTGGAGACAATCCTGGTAGTTATAGACGTGTGAGCCTTACTTTGATCTGGGTAAAATGCTGGAAAGGCTTGTAAGCGATAGGATTTATAATCATCTGGAGATGAATAAGTTGATTAGGGATAGTCAACACGGTTTTGTGAAGGGTAGGTCGTGTTTCACAAACCTTACTGTGTTCTTTAAGAAGGTGAACAAAAAGGTGGATAATGGTGAAGCAGTTGATGTGGTGTATATGTATTTCAGTATGGCGTTTTTTGAGGTTCCCCATGGTAGGCTATGGCCAATAATACGGGGGCAAGAGATTGTGGGTGATTTAGCAGCTTGGATCAGAAATTGGCTCACAGAAAGAAGACAGAGTGCAGTGGCTTATGGGAAGTATCGATCCTTGAGTTCAGTTACTGGTGGGTACTGCCAGGATGTGTTTTAGGACTGTTGCTTGTCATTTATATAAATGTCATGGATGAGGGCATTGAAGGATGGGTTAGTAAATTTACAGAAGATACTAAGGTCGGTAGAGTTATGGATAGTGACGAAGAATGTTGTAGGTTACAGAAAGATATAGAAAAGCTGGAATGAATGTTCACAAATGGAGTTTAATGTGGAAAGGTTTGAGGCGAATCACTCTGGAGGGATTAGCAGGAGCACAGAGTACTGGGAAAACGGTATGATTCTTGTAGTGTGGATGAACAGAGAGATCTCTATGTCCATGTACATTGATCATTGAAAGTTGCCACCCAGGTTTATGGGATTTTGAAGAAGCCATTCAGTGTGTGAGCTTGTATTGGTAGAGGGATTGAGTTCCGGAATCATGAGATCATGCAGCAGCTGTACAAAACTCTGGGTTGTGGCCACATTTGTTCAGGTCACTGCATTACAGGATGGATGTGTAAGCTTTGGAAATGATTCAGAGGAGATTTACTAGGAAGTTACCTGGTACGAAGGGAAGGTCTTATGAGGAAAGGCTAAGGGAATTTAAGCTGTTTTTGTTCAAGAGAATGTGTTTGAGGTCAATTAATTGAGATACACAAGATAAATCAGCAGGTGAGATGGGTTGGACAGTGAGAGCCTTTTCTCATAGGTGGCGATACCTACCACGAGGGGAGATAGCTTTTAATTGAGGTAGATGCTAATATTAATAAATAGATATGGGACGAATGTCAGAGGTAGGTCCTTTACTCAGAATAGTCGGGGTATGGAATGCATTGCCTGCAACAGTGGTAGACTCGCTAACTTTAAAGGGCATTTAAACAGTCATTGGATAGACATATGGACAAGAATTGGAATAGGTAGCTACTTGGGCTTCAGATTGGTGCCACACGTTGGTGCAAAATCGAAGGCCGAAGGGCCTGTATGTTCTAGTGGGCATAAATATGTGATGGGAGAGGAAAGACTTAAAAGAGATTTTAGGAGAAAATTTTCCACACAGGATGTTGCAGTTATGGAATGAGCTTCCAGGGGAAATGGTACAGAAAAGTACAATAACAACATGTAAAATACATTTGGGCAGGTACTTGGGGAGGAGAAGGTTTGAAGGGATACAGATCAAACATAGGAAAACGTGACTTGTTCATGGACTCTGTTCAGCATGGACTAGTTGGATTGAAGGATTGTGCTGCATGCCTGTGTCTCCAGTTATTGGAGGAGGGGACTACCGAGATAAGGCATGTTGTTGACGCTGAAGCAAGTTACAGCGATAGGGATGATAGTCTGGAATGCAGTACATTTCACATATGTGGAGGGACTATTGGGATAGGAGGAGGTTACAGAGATAGGAACTATTATAGGAGACACTGGTGTACAAGACATGCCATAGATACAGTGCAGCAGAGTAGTGAGTTGTAATACAACAGAACTTAGACTGGGGCAGTGATTGAGCCTGGGGTGTGTGTACTGTGCTCACCCTCCAGCACTGTATCAGTGTCATGTATTGTCAGCCGATGTTTGGAGCCCTCTCGTTGCTCTCTACTCTGTGCACTGTGAGTGATCTTACCACACTGCGGGATTTATTGAAGGCTCCAGATCTCCCTGCCCTTTGTCTCTCTGGCTGACCAACCATCTTCAATGTGGTGATGGAGGAGATACCCAGCAGCTGGGAAGTTAATCGAGTCTGAACCTTCATGAGTACCTACAGGAGACAGGAATAGACAGAATGGGAATTGTGCTGCCTCGTCTTTCTAGAGCGGAGAGAGGCGGAGAGAGGCATACGAAGTGATATCACCCGAGTGCTGGAAGATATCAGGATCACACAACTGTGTTGGAATAACAGGTTTTACTTCATCATGCACCGATATAACCAGTCAGGAATGAGTAACCTGTAAGCAGGTGAAGTGTAGGTCTAGTGGTATTATTGCTACAGCATATATCCCAAACTTCTGCTTATGTTCAGAGGCGGCAGGTTGGATTCCCACCATCAAAAATGGTGGAATTTGAAATCAATGATTTTAAAAATAGTATTTAACAATCCACAAATAAGGATGAGACCATTGCTGATGTACAAAAAACCCAAACACTTGTCCTTTCGAGAAGGACATCTGCCCATCCTCACCTGGTCTGCACGACATACCCACAGCAAAATGTTTGCCTCTCAATGACCCTCTGAAATGGCTGAGCAAGTTATTCAGCTCAAGGGCAGCTCGGGCTGGGCAAGAAAGCTTGGTCAGCCAGAGACACCCACATCCCATACTTGATTTTAAAAATAATCCTTTTGGATGGCCCCACTGGAACTGTGCTGGGATCAGGGTCCTGGCCAATCATGGACAGGGGTTTAAACTGACAGAGGATGCAGGACAGCGTTCAGGCAAAAGGAGCTTTCCAAATCCAAAGAGAAAAGGTGACGCATCAGAACAGCATGGGAATGTGACTGAAGACAAGCAAAAAGGAACAGGATGGGACAGAGTATAACTAAAATTGTACTTAAGTGAATAGATTTGCGACGGCAGATCATGGGAAAGAGTTTTTTTTTTCATGGACAACGTTGCTGCAATAAGGTAGATGGGATTTGTGACACAGAGATAAAAAGAGATTTAGACACCAGGGAGATATGGATACAGGGTGAACGAAAATATTCAGTGGTTCACAACTTGCCTAAACTCGGGCAAAATGGGTAACGCTAACAATAATGGATAACAAAAGCATTACAGAGAAAGCATTTACATCAGATCATGAAGTAGAGTCAGTCTGAATGTAAATTCTGGCTACTACTTGCCAAGGACACAAGCAGCACAATTTTAGCCAACGAACAGTGTTCCATTGCTCATCACTGTATTACACAGGAACTCATTGGATTGTTAATAAAGGCATTGTGATAATTTTGGAAAACTTCAATATTCGTATAATCTAGGACAATCACCCGGACAGCATTAACATTGGAAGAGGAGTTCGGTTTTTTTTTTCAGTGTTTCGCTGTGCAACAGGCTAGGGATGTAACTATGTCAGAACGACAGTGTGATGAAACTTAGTGAATGAGTAATGTCACTGGGAGAGATGCTTCGGGCAATTGCGATAAAGTGCAGTTTAAAGAAACAAAGTTTTAAAGTGAATCACAGAAAGGACAAGCTACAACTAGAAACAAAAATAACCAATTACATGAGTTTGAGAGGAGAACTGACCAAGGCAAACAGCTTAGACAGATTGAAATATGTGTCTGTAAACAGACAATGGAAAACATTTAAAGGAACAGTATAAAACACTCAACAAAAGGACATTCAATTGAAACAGTAAAACCCTCAGCAAGAAATCCCCACTGGTCCCTCATTCAGGACAAAAGAGTTCATACTAGATTATGAGGCTGAGAAGATCAGCACAAAATATTTGAAATCCTGAAGTGAGCGACTGCATTAGGAGTAAATGTTAAATGGATTGCAAAGGGCCTGCTAGCAGGAGGAGGGCTGTGGGAAGGGGAACCACAGTCAGGGTTCATTGGCACAATAGGAACAGGAAGAGGTGAAGGTGCTGGAGGTGGTGAGAGTGTTACAGAGAGTGGTCAGGGACTGAATGGTGTTACAAAGCAGTACGGATTGCTGCAGCTGGAGCTGTTTGCAGAGGTACGGAAGGACTTAGGTATTTTTTATTTCTTTATTCATGGGATGTGGGTGTCACTGCCTGGCCTAATATTCTTTGACCCCACTGCTAATTATCCAGAGGGCAGCTCAGAGACAGCCATATTGCTGTGGGTCTGGGGTCACATGTCAGCCAGACCAGGGTAGAATGTCAGATTCCTAAAAGGAGGTAAGTGAACTAAATGAGTTCTTATTACTGAACAACAATATTTTTATGATAACCTCACCAATGTCTTTCACAGATACATCATGACATCCAAACTCCTACTCTTAATGCTTTCCCAAATGAAGGTAAGCATCCCAAATGCCTGCTTCACCAACCTGTCTGCCAGTGACACCACATTCAACGAACTGTGTACCTGCATCCCTGGGTCTCTGACTGACAACACTACACAGGGCCTGAACATTAACTGTACAAGTCCCATCCTGGTTTGTTTCACCAAAATGGAACACTTCACATTTATCTAATTAAACTCCATCCACTATTCTTCAGCCCACTATCCCAGCAGTACTGTTAATCTTGTTGTAATATATAGGATCTTCTCCACTAACCACTTTACCACCAATGTTAGTGACACCCAAGAAGTTTACTTACCCGGACACCAATATTCCCATCCAAACCATTTACCCAAATGACAAACAACAGGGGACCCACTCCACCGCTGGTCACATGCCTCCAGTCAGAAAAACAACATGTCTCCCATTACCCTCTGTCTCTTACCATCAAGCCAATTTTGTATCCAGTTCACAAGCTCCTCCTGAATACCATATCCTTTTTACATTGATCTGATTTTTCACCCAGTTTCCCAGACAAACATAGAACACAGAAAAGTTCAGCCCAAGACCCTTTGGCCATGATTTCATGCCAACCTTTTATCCAACTGTAAGATCAAACTAACCTACATACCCTTCATTTTATTATTATCCATGTATCTATCAAAGAGTCTATTAAATGTCCCGGATGTGTCTAATTTTACTACCACCATTGGCAGTGCATTCCAACCACCTACCGTTCTCTATCCTCTTATCCATCCTCCAATCGCCTTAAACTTATGCCACCTTGTAATAGCCATTTATTCCATAGGAGGAAAAGTGTCTGACTATTCACTCTCTCTGTGCCTCTCATCATCTTGTTCACCTCTACCAGGTCGCCCCACCCCCTTCTTCACTCCAATGAGAAAAGCCTTAGCTCCCTCAATCTTTCTTCATGAGAAATGCCCTTCATTCCAGGTAGCATCCTGGTAAATCTCCTGTGTACACTCTCTAAAACTTGTACATCCTTCCTGTAAACAGTGGACCAGAATTGAACACAATATTCTAAGTGTGGTCTCACCAGGAAGCTATAAAGATGCAGTAAAACCTCACTGTTCCTAAAATCAATCCACTTGCTAAGGAAAGCAAGCACAATATATGCCTTTTTAACAACCCTATCAACATGCGTGGCAACTTGAGGGATCTATGGACATGGATCCCATGGTCTCTCTGTTCCTCCACACTGCCAAGTATTCTGCATTTCACCCTGTATTCTGTATTCAAATTCAACTTTCCAGAATGAATCACTTCACACTTTTCCAGATTGGACTCCATTTGCCACTTCCAGCCCAGCTCTGCGCCCTGTTAATGTCCCATTGCAACCTACAACAGCCCTTCACATTACCCACCACTCCACCAATCTTCGTGTGATTGGCAAACTTACTAACCCATTCTCCAACATCCACATTCAAGTCATTTATAAAAAATCACAAAGAGCAGAGTCCCAGAGCCGATTGTTACAGAACTCCACTGGTCACTGAGCTCCAGGCTCAATACTGTCCATCTGTTGCCACCCTCTGTCTTCTCTGGGCCATCCAATCCTGTATCCAGACAGACAGATTTCCCTGTATCCCATGCATCCTTTGTTTCTGAATGAGCCGTCAACGTATTCAGTCATATCCTCAAATAATTCAATATGATTTGTGAGGCATGACCTGACCCCTCACAAACCCATGCTGACTGTCTCTAATTTAACTATGGTTTTCCAAGTAGTCATAAATCCTGTCTTTAGACTCCTCTCCAATAATCTGCACACCACAGACATGAGACTAAATCTGTAATTCCCAGGATTCTACCTCCGTAACATGGCCCAGTCTTTACAAATCTTCTCTTCTCTGCCATGTTCCCCAGAAGGGCACTGGAGGGTGGTGGGGGTTACAGAGGTAGGGAGGGATATCAAGACACGAGGATTTTGCAGACATTAGGTGAGTTGCAATGTCAAAAGGAAACTTCAGTGATTGTGAGGTTTCATGGTGATGAAGGCATATGAGGAGGGAGGGAGCGAGGATTGTAGGGAATTAAGAGGTTTCACAGTTTAGGTATTTTGTTAGTGCTGCAAGAGGTTACTGAGTTGGGGATGGTTTAAGCACTGGTGGATATTACATAAACATATGGTTTTGGATGCAATGCAGGAAGAGGATGCAGGAGGCTGGAGAGTATGGGGTCTGAATGAGGTTACACAAATGGGAAGAGTTGTCAGGAGTGGAGGTGTTTACAGAGACAGCAATGGTCTGATTTGGAGCAGAGGATCCAGATTGGGAGTGACGGGAGGATGTTGCATAGTTAATGAGTCTTGGAAGAACAGGATCGGGAAAGGCACAAGCATTGGAGTAGGATCTACAGATCGGGAGCATTGCAGGGACCTGAGAGGATAACACAGATAGAGATGGTGGTAGGGTCTCCACAGACTGATGGCGTTTTAGGGACTGGAAGAGGTTATGTAGACAGGGAGGGCTGTAAGAGCTGCAGGAGCTTATGGAGAGTTGAAGATTTGGAGCAGTTCACAGAGGAAGGGTTCTCCGACAGGAGTAGGTTACAGATAGTGAGCGTTGTGTGGCCTGAGAAAGTTAAAGAGAGGGAGAGTTTTCAGGTCCGGAAGATATTACACCGACAGGAACAGTTGAAGAGACTGAAGCAAAAATACATGGAGAAGGTTATGCAGTTAGGGAGGTGAGTAGGGACTGAAGGTAAATACACAAACATGGAAGGCTGTATTGTTAGGTGGAGCTTAGCGAGATAGGGACTGGTGTAGGGATTTACACAGATAGGGAAAGTTGTGTTTTACACTGATGCAGACAGTGTTAGGGAGTGTTTAATGGACTACAGAGGAGCTCAGAGAGAATGTATTATGGGGAGTGGAGGAGATTACAGACACAGAGATGGCTGTCAGGTTAAAAAAAGCTTCTACAGATCCTCAGTGGTGTAAGGCTGGAGGGAAGTTATAATAATAAGGGTTTCCTACACTTAATGACTTCTTTGATATAGAGAAAGTCTCAGCACGGGACTGTCAAGAGGAAGTATAGACAGTCCAGATGAGTTTACAGCGATATAAATGTTTTGGAGTTTTAGGATGGAACAGTGATTGGGAGTGATGTAACAAATGACAACAGTTATAGGATTGTTCTAAAAGCAGGAAGAGGTGACAGTCATATCGATCGTGGAAAGGACTGGAGAAGCTTACATCACCAAGGAGTGTTTTAGAGACTATTGGGGATTACACATATGAGGAGAGTACTGGCGATGAGGCAAGGTTCAAGAGACAGGGATGGTTGACAGGACTGGGCAATAGCCTTAATAGAATCTCCACAGTGTGGAAACAGGCCATTTGGCCCAACAATTCTACACCAATCCTCTAAAGAGCATCCTAACCAGACCCATCCCTCTCCCTGTCCAATAAACCTTGCATTTCTTGTGGTAAACTCACCTAAACCACACTTGCCTGAATACTACAGTCCATTTAAGATGGCCAATCACATATCATGCAAATGTTGGGCGATGGCAGGAAACCAGAACACCCGGAAGAAACCCACAGTCAGGAGAGAGAACATGCAAAGTCCACACAGACAGTCAGCCAACGCTGGAATTGAAGCCAGGTTCCAGACACAGTGAGGCTGATTATACAGAGCACTGCAGAGATTGGACTAGGTCATAAAGTTCACAAGGGTTTATTGGAACAGGAGGAAAATATAGCCAGGAACTGGAGAAGGTTACATAGATGGTGTCCATGAGAGGGACTGGAGGAGGTTAACACAATAGGGAGGATTGTGGATTCTCTCAACAATTAGAGGTAGGAACAGTTGGGGAGACTGGGTGAACTGGGTGAGGTTACTGAGTTAGCAACGATTCTATGGACTGACTGTGGTCATGGACAGATGCAGTTGTGGGAATGTGAGTTGTTACAACAATTGAGAGGATATTTCAGGCACATAGATGGTTTTCGTGGCTGCAAGATGTTCGAGAGCTAGGAAGGCTAGTACTGACGAGGTGGTCAGAGGTAAGGAACATTGTAGTGATGGTAGTTAGTCACAGAGACAGAAGATTGGAGAGAGGGCAAGCTCAGGAGCGTTCAGATGGCTTCAGAACGTTACACAAAGGGAGGGTTGGCAGGAAACGCTGCAGGAACTGGAGGACTCTGTACAGACAGTGAGGTGAAATGGATGGTGGAAGGTTAGAGGTAATGAAGGTGATATAGGACAGGATGGAGGAGCGCTGTTGAGACTGGAGAAGGTTACAGTGACATCATGTACTGGAGAGGCTGGAGGAAGGTACACAGATGGGCAGGTCAGTAAGAGCTGGATGTTACAGACAGAGTGGGCTGTAAGTGCTACACAAGATGACACACAAGAAGTTTTGTAGTGTTTTGGTGATAGTGGTCATAACACTAGGTTTCAAAGTCATTTTGGAAAGATATAAGGATAGTGCAGAAGTGAAGATGCCAAATTTGTGGAAACCCCCTGATCATTAGAATATCACCGTCACTGGGCGTTATCACTATCACAAACACAGACTGGAAGGAACTATTTGCTGTTGGGTTCATATTCAGAAATAGAAAGTATGTTAAAGTTATACAGGGAGAATTCAGGGCCGCTGTGTTCTGCGAAGAGTGAATGACAAAGGCAGTAACTCCAGTAAATACTGGTCAAACGATATCATGAGTTTGATAGTGGAAATACAATGCGATGAAAACAGGCAAAGACTGACCAACGTATAGAGTGTGCAAGGGGATCCTTAAAATGACAGGCAAGTAATGGGCATGAAGTACCCTTGACAGATACTTAAGGAGAGGCCACAAGGGACGTAGTGAGTATAGTTGGAGGAAGAGGATTCCCAGGTAAACAGCGAGGCTTGTGAGAAACCAAAGGGACAATCTTTGTATGGAGCCAGAGGAAGTAGGTGAGGTCTTCAATGAATACTTCCCATCTGTATTCACACAGAGGAAGACATTGTAGCCAGGGATTTCAGTTGGGATGGTGAGGTTTGAGAACATGTTAAGATCAATAAGGAGGAGGTATTAAATGTTTTCACAGGCATAAAGGTGGAGAAATCCCCAGTGCCTAATGGAATGTATCCCAGGCTGCTATGGGTGGTAAGGGAGGAGATTGCTGGTGTGCCTGGTGGATATATTTAATACTTTGCTGGCCACAGGTGAAGTGCCGAATGACTGAAGGATAGCTAATATGAGTCCTTTGTTCAAGAAGGGCAGCAGGGATAGACCAGGTAATTACAGAACAAATAGTCTGACAGCAGGGGGAGGGAAATTATTCGGAACAATTGCGAGGATGAATCATCACTTCCAAAGGCAAGGATCACCTCGGCAGCATCATCACAGATTTGGTAGAGGGAGATACTGTCTGAGGAATTCAGTTCAGTCTTTTTGAAATGGTGTCTAAAAATACTGATGAGAGCAGTGCAGATGGTGTGGTTTACGTGGACTTGAATAAGACCTTTGACAAGGTCCCTCATGGAAGGCTGGTCCAAAAGTAAAGAGGCACTGGGATCCAAGGCAAGTTGGTAGTTTGGATACAAAATTAGTGGATAGACTTCTTCGTGTTTGAAATTCTTTCACCAGTGGGTGTACCATAGGGATTTGCGCAGGAACTATTGCTGGTTATTCTGTACAACAATAACTCCAATGTGAAAGCAGAAGGAATCATTAGTAGGTGTGCAGATGACATGAAAGGTGAGGGGGACGATCTCAGGCTGCAGTCAGATATCAATTAGATGATAAACTGAGCAGAGTAATGGCAGATGGAGTTTACTTCTGGTCACTGTGAGGTAATGCACTGTGGGAAGACTTATAAGCGAATGATATACATCATGAGTGGTAGGTCCTTCTGGAGTACTGAGGAACACAGGGAAATTGGTGGACAAGTCTCTGGATGGCTGAAGGTGTCAGTGCAAGTGGACCTGAACTGGGAGAAGGTGGGGGACCCATGTCATGGTGGGGCGAATTGTTAGAGCTTTTTGAGAGGATATAATGTGGCAGGATGCTGCACGTTAAACAGTCGTAAGGCCAGGAATAAGATTGAGGTTGTTGCACAAGCTAAAGACAGCAATTTCAGCAGACAAGAATATAGCAAGAAATGGGGCGCGGGGGGGGGGGGGGGGAGCTGATGATTGAACTACATTCATTTCAATGCAGGGGGCCTGACAGCTAAGGAAGATGAACTCAGGGCATGGATTGGAACTTGGAACTGGGAGATTATAGTTATTATAGAAACACAGCTGAATGAGGGACAGTACTGGCAACTCATTGTTTCAAGGTGGAGAAGCTACAGGAAGCATCGAAGGGGAGGCAAGAGAGGACGCGTGGTGGTGGGTTTTGATTGCATGAATCATCACAGCAGTGCTGAGAGAGGGTATTCCTGTGGGATCGCTATGTTAGTGGAACTGAGAAATAAGAATGGTCATCACTCTGACACGATTGACCTACTGACCCCAAATGACCAGCGGCAGACTGGGCGGCACGGTGGCACAGTGGTTAGCACTGCTGCCTCACAGCACCAGAGACCCGGGTTCAATTCCCGACTCAGGCGACTGACTGTGTGGAGTTTGCACTTTCTCCCCGTGTCTGCGTGGGTTTCATCCGGGTGCTCCGGTTTCCTCCCACAGTCGCAAAGATGTGCGGGTCAGGTGAATTGGCCATGCTAAATTGCCCGTAGTGTTAGGTAAGGGGTAAATGTAAGGGTATGGGTGGGTTGCGCTTTGGCGGGTCGGTGTGGACTTGTTGGGCCGAAGGGCCTGTTTCCACACTGTAAGTCTAAGTCTAAGTCTAAATATGTCAGCAGGTCTCAAATATCAACCATTTAATAATAAGTTGGGATTTTTAAACTTTCCAAACCTATACTGGGACTGCCAGTGTCCCGCGTTTGTAAGGGAGGAATTTGGTAATTGTGTTCCAGAAAACTCCCAATCAATATGTAAATGACCTGAAAAGAGAAAGGGGCAAAACCTGACCTCCCCTTGGGAAACAAGGTAGGGAAAAGGATTGAGGTGTGAGTGGGAAAGCATTTTGCTAAAGTGACCACAATTCTATTAATTTGAAAATAGCGATGGAAAAGGACAGGCCTGGTCCACAGGTTCAAGGTATAAAATGGGGCCAGACCAATCTTGATTGTATCAGCCAGGAACTTTCAAAAGGTGATTGGGGAGTCTATTTGCAGGGAAAGGGAAGTCTGGCAAGTGAAAATATTTTAAAAGTGAGATAAATTGAGTGATCACCACCAGCATGTTCCTGTTTGTGTGCAGCTCAATGCTGACAGAATTCGGAAACACTGGCTGTCTATTCAGTGTCTGGTCAAGGAAAAGAGGTCACGTGTCAGGTACAGCCAGCTGGATCAAGGGAATCCCTGAGGAGGAGAGGGGCTGCAGGAATACACTTTGGGTAGAAATCAGGAATGCAGAAAGTGTACATGCAATAGCCTTGGCAGAGAATGATAAGCAGAATACAAAAGTGATTGTATAAATATACTAAGAGCAAAAGAGTAATTTAAGACAAAATAGTGTCCCTTAAAGATCAATGAGACCATTGATGTGTGGAACCACAGGATATGGCTCAGACCCTAAACAGATTTTTCATCCAGAACTTACTGTGGACAAAGACTGGGGACCTCAGAGAATAAGAGTAATACGTTAGACCACAATTGGAGT
Source organism: Hemiscyllium ocellatum (assembly GCF_020745735.1). NCBI lineage: Eukaryota > Metazoa > Chordata > Chondrichthyes > Orectolobiformes > Hemiscylliidae > Hemiscyllium > Hemiscyllium ocellatum. Next base: position 10,938,952 of record NC_083429.1, read on the forward strand.
TCTCTGCAATTCCAGTCTCCCTGCTATAGGAAGGATGTTGTGAAACTTGAAAGGGCTCAGAAAAGATCTACAAGATGTTTCCAGGGTTGTTGCTGAATATCTTGGGTTATTTTCCCTGGAATATCAGAGACTGAGGGGTGACCTGACAGAGGTTTATATAAACATGAGGGGCATGGATTGGGTAAACATTCAAGGTCTTTTCCGTGGGGTTGGAAGTCCAAAACTGGAGGGCATAGTTTTAAGGTTAAAGGGGAAAGATTTAAAAAGGGACTGAAGGGACAGCTTTTTTATGCACACGGTGATGTGTGTATGGAATGAGCTGAGAGAGAAAGTAGCAGATACTGATACTATAACAACATTTAAAAGATATCTGGATGGGTATATGAATAATAATGGTTTAGAGATACATGGGCCAAATGCTGGTAAATGGGATGGATGTATTTACATCTTCTGGTCAGCATTGACGAGTTGGACCGAAGGCGCTGATTCCATGCTGTTCATCTCTATGACTTGAAAAGAGTGCATGTTATAGAAGGTTTTAAAACATGAAGGTATGGAAAGCCCCAGAACCTGATTAAGTGTATCACAGGACATTGTGGGATGCTAGGGAACATATTGTGGAGCACCGAACAAAGGTATTTGTACCATTGACAGCCATGTGTGATGGGTTGGAAAGGCTGGAGGGTAGCATAATGCGCAGTGAAGGAGGTTTTTTGAGATTACAAAGGGATCTTGATGAAATGGGTGAATGGGTTGAAAAACAGTAGATGGAATTCAATCTGAATAAATGCAAAATATTGTACTTGGTAAAACACACAAGGGTAGAGCTTATACAATTAATGTTAGGGCCTCGGTTAGTGTTTTAGAGCAGAGGGATCTCTGGGTTCAGGTACATAATTCTTGAAGTTTGTATCACAGGATGTATAAGACAGTGCTTGGCATGCCTCACTCCTGCTCAGTCCATTGAGTGGAGTATTTGGGACGTCATGTTGAGATTGCACAGACATTGGTGAGGCCTGTTCTGCAATACTCTGTCCAGTTCTGGTCGCCCAGTTATAGGGAGGATATTATTAAGCTGCAGGGTGTTCAGAAGAGATTTACCAGGATATTGCTGGGTATGGACGGCTAAGCTTCTGAAAAATGGCTGGATAGGCTGAGTCTTTTTTCACTGGAGGCTGAAGGTTGAGACGTGATGTTATAAAAGTTTACTTTTAAAAATGAGGTATATAGATCGATTTAATGGTAGTTGTCTTTTCTGCAGGATGGGGAAATCTCAAGAGGAGGGACCACATTTTTATGGTTAGAAGAGAGAGACGTTCAAAAAGAAAGTCATGGGGGCTTGTTACACAGATGGCGTTTTTGATTGTGGAATTAACTTTCTGAGGAAGGGGTGGATGTGGGTACAATGACAACGTTTAAAAGACAGAGATATTAAATGAGTATTTTGCATCAGATTTTACTGTGGAAAAGGACATGGAAGATATAGAATGTAGGGAAATAGATGGTGACACCTTGCAATATGTCCATATTACAGAGGAGCAAGTGATGGATGTCTTGGAATGCATAAAGGTGGATAAATTCCTAGGACCTGGTCAGGTGTACCCTCGAACTCTGGCGGAAGCTAGAGAAGTGATTACTGGGCCTCTTGCTTTATCATAGATTGTCACAGGTGAGGCGCCGGAAGACTGGAAGTTGGTAAACATGGTGCCATTGTTTAAGAAGAGCGGTAAGGACAAGTCAGGGAATTACAGAGCAGTGAGCCTGATGTCGGTGGTGGGCAAGTTGTTGGAGGGAATCCTGAGGGACAGGATGTACATGTATTTGGAAAGGCAAGGACTGATTAGAGATAGTCAACATGGCTTTGTGCGTGGGAGATAATATCTCACAAACTTGATTGAGTTTTTTGAAGAAGTAACAAAGAGGATTGATGAGGGCTGAGTGGTAGGCGTTCGACATGTTTCCCCATGGGACACTGATTAGCAAGGTTTGATCACATGGAATACAGGGAGAACTAGCTATTTAGATACAGAACTGGCTCAAAGGTAGAAGACAGAGTTTGGTAGTGGAGGGTTGCTTAATCAGACTGAAGGCCTGTGACCAGTGGAATGCCACAAGGATTGGGCCTAAGAATGGTGAATAGCCAAGGGTAAGGGAGTCCAAACTTCGAGGGTACAAACAGGAGGTGGGAGAGCAAAGATTTAAAGAGGGAGCTGAGGGGCAATATTATCCACAGAGGATGGTGCACAGAAAGAACAGACTGCCGGGGCACATGGGAGAAACAAGAACAATGACAACATGGAAAACACATTTGGGCAGGAACATGGAGGGGAGAAGGTTTGAAGAGCTAAGGGCCAAATGCAGGCAAATGAGACTCATTCAATATAGGAAACATGGGCAGCATTGAGGGGTTGGACCATAGGTTCTGTTTCTGTGCTGTATCACTCTGTATCCAGTTAAAGAAGATTAAGTACCGAAATAAAGTATGTTGTAGACAATGAAGCAAGTTACAGTGAAAGGGATGGTAGTCTGCAATGCAGTACGTTTCAAATATGTGGAGGGACAATCGGGAAGGGAGGTGGTTACAGGGACAGGAACTGTTATAGGAGTTAAAAGTTACTGAAGACACTGGTGCACAAGCCATGTCATAGAATCAGTGTTGCAGAGTAGTGAGTCTTAGTACAGTGTTGGAGGGAGAACACAGAACAGAAAGATCCCAGGCAGCTTTCCCAACCTCTCGTCGTAGGCCTTCTTTCCTCTCTGTTGTCCTGATGCTCACTAAGACAGCACAGGCCTGGATTGATAACTATGAATTCCCCAAGCTGTCTCAGTGCAACATAAATTACAGTAGGGGTGGTGATTGAGCTTGGGGTGTGTCTGTACTGCACTGTGCTCCCCCTCCAGCACTGTACCTATATCATGTCCTGTTAGTGATGTTTGGAGCCCTCTCATTGCTCCCTGCTCTGTGCACTGTGAGTGATCTTACCTCACTGCAGGATTTATTGAAGACTCCAGATCTCCCTGCCCTTTGTCTCTCTGGCTGACCAATCATCTTCAATGAGGTGTTGGACGAGGCACACAACAATTGGGAAGTCTATTGAGTCAGGCGCCCCCCCCCCCCCCGAGTACCTACAGGAGACAGTGAAATAGACAGAATGGAAAATTAGACCGATGCAGTGAGAGTTACACATGGAGAATGGAAATAAGCCCCACAGAGATCTGTAAACTCCAACTCCATCCCTGGCCTGTGCTGTTGTGTCTCTCTGGAGTGGAGAATTCTGTTGGCTCAGGATCTGGAGTAACTGTAAGAGCAGGAGGTGCTGACAGAGGCAGCAATTAGATCCACAAAGGGATACCACACGAAGACAGACTGAGAGATATCACCAGAGTGCTGGAAGACCTCAGGATCACACAGTCATGTTGGAAGAATGGGTTTAGCTTCATGATGCCCTGGTATCAGTGGCTCAGGGATGAACAACCAGTGAGCAGGTGAAGTGATGGCCTAGAACATAGAACATAGAACATAGAACAATACAGCACAGAACAGGCCCTTCGGCCCACGATGTTGTGCCGAACATCTATCCAAGATTAAGCACCCATCCATGTACCTATCCAATTGCCGCTTAAAGGTCGCCAACGACTCTGACTCTACCACTCCCACGGGCAGCGCATTCCATGCCCCCACCACTCTCTGGGTAAAGAACCCACCCCTATACCTTCCACCCTTCACCTTAAATATATATCCCCTTGTAACACTCTGTTGTACCCGGGGAAAAAGTTTCTGACTGTCCACTCCATCTATTCCTCTGATCATCTTTTCAACCTCTATCAAGTCACCCCCATCCTTCACCATTCCAACGAGAAAAGGCCGAGAACTCTCAACCTATCCTCGTACGACCTATTCTCCATTCCAGGCAACATCCTGGTAAATCTTCTCTGCACCCTCTCCAAAGCTTCCACATCTCTCCTTAAGTGAGGCGACCAGAACTGCACACAGTACTCCAAATGTGGCCTAGCCAAAGTCCTGTACAGCTGCAACATCACTTCACGACTCTTGAATTCAATCCCTCTGCTAATGAACGCTAATACACCATAGGCCTTCTTGCAAGCTCTATCCACCTGAGTGGCAACTTTCAAAGATCTATGTACATAGACCCCAAGATCCCTCCGTTTCTCCACCTGACCAAGAACCCTACCGTTAACCCTGTATTCCGCATTCTTATTTGTTCTTCCAAAATGGACAACCTCACACTTGGCAGGGTTGAACTCCATCTGCCACTCCTCAGCCCAGCTCTGCATCATATCTAAGTCCCTTTGCAACCGACAACAGCCCTCCTCACTGTCCACAACTCCACCAATCTTCATATCATCTGCAAATTTACTGACCCACCCTTCGACTCCCTCTTCCAAGTCATTAATAAAAATTACAAACTGCAGAAGACCCAGAACTGATCCCTGCGGAACTCCACTTGTAACTGGGCTCCAGGCTGAATATTTACCATCCACCACCACTCTCTGACTTCTACCGGTTAGCCAGTTTTCTATCCAATTGGCCAAATTTCCCTCTATCCCATGCCTCCTGACTTTCCGCATAAGCCTACCATGGGGAACCTTATCAAATGCCTTACTAAAATCCATGTACACTACATCCACTGCTCTACCCTCATCCACATGCTTGGTCACGTCCTCAAAGAATTCAATAAGACTTGTAAGGCAAGACCTACCCTTCACAAATCCGTGCTGGCTGTCCCTAATCAAGCAGTGTCTTTCCAGATACTCATAAATCCTCTCCCTCAGTACCCTTTCCATTACTTTGCCTACCACAGAAGTAAGACTAACTGGCCCATAATTCCCGGGGTTATCCCTATTCCCTTTTTTGAATTGGGGCACAACATTCGCTACTCTCCAGTCCACTGGTACCACCCCCGTTGACAATGAAGACGAAAAGATCATTGCCAACGGTACTGCAATTTCCTCTCTTGCTTCCCACATAATCCTAGGATATATCCCGTCAGGCCCGGGGGACTTGTCTATCCTCAAGTTGTTCAAAATGTCCAACACATCTTCCTTCCTAACAAGTATCTCTTCTAGCTTACCAGTCCGTTTCACACTCTCCTCTTCAACAATACGGTCCCTCTCGTTCGTAAATACTGAAGAAAAGTACTCATTCAAGACCTCTCCTATCTCTTCTGACTCAATACACAATCTCCCACTACTGTCCTTGATCGGACCTACCCTTGTCCTCGTCATTCTCATGTTTCTCACATACGCATAAAATGCCTTGGGGTTATCCTTGTTCCTATCCGCCAAGGGTTTTTCATGCCCTCTCTTAGCTCTCCTAATCCCTTTCTTCTGGTCCCTTCTGGATATCCTGTATCCCTCCACTGCTCTGTCTGAACCCTGTTTCCTCAACCTTATGTAAGCCTCCTTCTTCCTCTTTACTAGACATTCAACCTCTCTCGTCAACCAAGGCTTCCTCGCACGACCATTTCTTTCCTGCCTGATATCGTATCTGCTCCTTGAAAAAGTTCCACATTTCCACCACGTCCTTCCCTGACAGCCTATGCTCCCAACTTATGCTCCTCAAATCCTGTCTTACAGCATCGTAATTTCCCTTCCCCCAATTGTAAAATCTACCCTGTTGTGCGCACCTATCTCTCTGTTGTGGTTCTGCTCGCCGAGGTGGAAGTTTTTGCTGCAAACGTTTCGTTCCCTGGCTAGGGAACATCATCAGTGCCGTTGGAGCCTCGTGTGAAGCGCTGCTTTGATGTTTCTTCCGGTATTTATATTGGTTTGTTCTTGCCGCTTCCGGGTGTCAGTTTCAGCTGCAGTGATTTGGATGTGGGGTCCAGGTCGATGTGTCTGTTGTCACTTTCAGTTTTTGCAGCGTTTCTCGCCCGTAAGTGTTTAAAATCTGATTGAAGATTTGTAGCTCGGGTATCCGTTGTTGTGGTTCTGCTCGCCGAGCTGGAAGTTTTTGCTGCAAACGTTTCGTTCCCTGGCTAGGGGACATCATCAGTGCTGTTGGAGCCTGAAACTGACAACAGACACATCGACCTGGACCCCACATACAAATCACTGCAGCTGAAACTGACACCCGGAAGCGGCAAGAACAAACCAATATAAATACCGGAAGAAACATCAAAGCAGTGCTTCACACGAGGCTCCAACAGCACTGATGATGTTCCCTAGCCAGGGAACGAAACGTTTGCAGCAAAAACTTCCAGCTCGGCGAGCAGAACCACAACAACGGATACCCGAGCTACAAATCTTCAATCAGATTTTAAATCTATCTCTCTCCATAACCAAGGTGAAAGTCACAGAATTGTGGTCACCATCACCAAAATGTTCACCCACTAACAAGCCCTTCACTTGTCCCGGTTCATTACCAAGTACCAAATCCAATATGGCCTCCCCTCTGGTTGGACAATCTACATACTGAGTTAGAAAAGCTTCCTGGACACACTGCACAAACACCGCCCCATTCAGTCTACTTGATCTAAGTAGCTTCCAATCAATATTTGGGAAGTTGAAGTCGCCCATGACTACGACCCTGTGGCTTCTGCACCTTTCCAAAATCTGTTTCCCAATCTGTTTCTCCACATCTCTGCTGCTATTGGGGGGCCTATAGTATTATTGCTAGAGCATGTATCCAAAACCTCAGCTAATGTTCAGGGGACGAGGGCTTGAATCTCACCATCAGAAATGGTGGAATTTGAAATCAATAATTTTAAAAATAATAATTAACAATCCAGAAATAAATATGAAACCATTACGTGATGTACAAAAAACCCAAACACTTGTCCTTTCGAGAAGGGCATCTGCTCATCCTCATGTGATCTGCACAACGTACCCACAGCAAAATGTTTGCCTCTCAATTGCCCTCTGAAATGGCTGAGCAAGTTACTCAGCTCAAGGGCAGCTCGGGCTGGGCAAGAAAGGCTGGTCAGCTAGAGACACCGACATTCCATACCTGAATTTAAAAATAAACCATTAAGATGTCCCACTGGAACTGTGCTGGGACCAGTGTCGTGGCCAATCATGTCGGTAGTTTTGAGGACAGGGCTTTAAACCGACAGAGGATGCAGGGATAGGGTTCAGGTGAAACAAGCTTTCCAAATGGCAAGAGCAATGGTGAAATATGTGAGCAGCAAGGGAATGTGACTGAAAACAAGCAGAAAGGAACAGGATGGGACAGAGTTTAACTAAAACTGTACATCAGTGAATCGGTTTGTGACAGGAAATTGTGGGAAAGAGTAAATTATGTTTTTGTTTGGAATGGATAATGTCTCTTCAATAAGGTAGATTGATTTGTGGCACAAAGGTAAAAGATTTAGAGACCAGAGAGATGTGGTTACAGGGCGAACAAAAGGTGGACATAAATATTCAATGGATCACAACCTTGCGGAAACTCAGGCAAAATGGGTAACGCTAACAATAATGGATAACAAAGGTATTACAGAGAAAGCATTTGGCCTCAGATCATGAAGTAGAGTCAGTCTGAATGTAAATTCTGGCTACTACTTGCCAAGGACACAAGCAACAGAACAGTTTTAGTCAGCGAACAGCATTCCATTGCTCATCACTGCATTTAACAGGAACTCATTGGAATTGTTTTAACAAACACATTGTGATAATTTTGGGAAATTTAAATATTCACATAATCTGAGACAGTCACACTGACAACAGTGATATTGGAAGAGGATTTCAGAGAATTTTTTTCCATGTTTTCTTTGAATAACAAATTGTGCAACTGGCTAGGGACGTAACTGTCTCAGAGCGATCGTTGTGTGAATGAGTAATGTCGCCTGGAGAGATCCTCAGGGAAATTGTGATAAGCGCAGTTTAAAGAAATGTAAAGTTTTAAAGTGAATCACAGAAAGGACAAGCTACACCTAGAAACAAAAACAGCCAATTACATAGGTTTGAGATGAGAACTGACCAAGGTAAAGAGGCAAAACAGACTGAAATATGTTTCTGTCAATGAACAGTTTGAAGGAACGGTGTAAGTCATTCAACAAAAGAACATTGCATTGAAACAGACAAAACCTCAGCAAGAAATTTCCACCGGCCCCTCACTCAGGACAAAATGGACCTTATTAGATTTTCAGGCTGAGAAGATCACCACAAGGTACTTAAAATCCTGAAGTGAGAGAGTGTTTTAGGAGTAAGTGTTAAATGGGTTGCAAAGGGTCTGCTAGCAGGAGGGCAGTGGGAAGGGGCATCAGTACCAGGGTTTAATGTCACAATAGGAACAGGGAGAGGTGAAGGTGCTGGAGATGGTAAGAGTGTTACAGAGAGTGGTCCGGGCCTGAATGAACAAAGCCAGTATGAATTACTGCAGCTGGAGGTGTTTGCAGAGGTAGGGAGGGACATAGGTATTTTTATTTATTCATTCATGGAATGTGGGTGTCACTGCTAATTACCTAGAGGACAGCTCAGAATTAGCCATATTGCAGTGGAGTCACATGTTAGCCAGGCCAGGTTAGAATGCCAGATGTTCTACACAAAAAGAGGTCAGTGAACCAGATGAGTTCTTCCCACTGATCAAAAAGGTGCCCTGACCAATGTCTTGAACAGATACAACATGACATCCCAACTCCTACTCTTAATGCTCTGCCCAATGAAGGAAACTATCCCAAACTCCTGCTTCACCAGTCTGTCAACCTGTGACACTACTTTCAACGAACTGTGTACCTACATCCCTGGGTCTCTGACTGACAGCACTACCCAGGGCCCGAACATTAACTGTACAAGTCCCACCTTGGTTTGTTTCACCAAAATGGCACATTTCACATTTATTTAATTAAACTCCATCTGCTATTCTTCAGCCCACTATCCCAGCAGTACTGTTCATCCTGTTGTATCACAGATAACCTTCATCACTGTCCAGGTTATCACCAATTTCAGTGCCACCCAAAAAACTTACTTAACAATAATCCCATCCAAATGACAAACAACAGTGGACTCACTACACTGCTGGTCACATGCCTCCAGTCAGAAAAACAATATGTCTCCCATCACCCTTTTCTGTCCAGTTGACTAGCTCCTCCGTAACCTTTTACACTGATCTGAGCTTATTACCCAGTTTACCATATGACATGTAGAACACAGAACAGTACAGAACAAGACCCTTCGGCCATGATGATATGCTAATCTTTCAACCGACCATAAGATAAAAAAATAGTGGCAGATAGAGTTTAATTCAGATAAATGAGAGGTGCTGCATTTTGGGAAAGCAAATCTTAACAGGACTTGTACACTTAATGGTAAGGTCCCAGGGAGTGTTGCTGAATAAAGAGACCTTGAGCTGCAGGTTCATAGCACCTTGAAAGGCGGATCGCAGGTAGATAGGACAGTGAAGAAGGCGTTTGGTATGCTTTCGTTAATTGGTCAGAGTATTGAGTACAGGAGTTGGGAGGTCATGTTGCGATTGTACAGCACATTGGTGAGGCCACTGTTGTAATATTGCATGCAAATTTGGTCTCCATACTACCGGAAAGATGTTGGGAAACTTGAAAGGGTTCAGAAAAGATTTACAAGGATGTTGCTAGGGTTGGAGGATTTGAGCTATAGGGAAAGGCTGAACAGGCTGGGTCTGCTTTCCTTGGAGCGTTGGAGGCTGAAGGGTGACCTTATAGAGGTTTACAAAATTATGAGGGCCATGGATAGGGTAAATAGACAAAGTCTTTTCTCTGGTGTTGGAAAGTCCAGAACTAGAGGGCATAGGTTTAGGATGAGAGGGGAAAGATATAAAAGAGACCTAAGCGGCTAATTTTTCACGCAGACGGTGGTACGTGTATGGAATGAGCTGCCAGAGGAAGTTGTGGAGGCTGGTACAATTGCAACATTTAAGTGGTATTTGGATGGGTATATGAATAGGAGGGGTTTGCAGGGATATGGACCAGGTGCTGGCAGGTGGGTCTAGATTGGGTTGGGATATCTCGTTGGCATGGAGGAGTTAGACTGAAGTCTCTGTTTCCATGCTGCACATCTCTATGACTCTAACTTCCATACCCTTCATATTATTAACATCCATGTGCCTATTCAGAAGTATATTATATGTCCCTAATGCATCTAATTTTACCGCCACCGCTGGCAGTGCATTCCACTCAGCCACCACTCTGTATGTAACAAACTTACCTCTGAAATCTCGCCTTAACCATCCACTAATCACCCGAAAATTATACCCCCTTGTAATAGCTATTTATGTCAGGGAAAAAAAAACTCTCTCTCTATTCACTCTATCTATGACTGTCATCACCCTGTTCACTTCTCCCAGGTCGCCCCTCACCCTTCTTCACTCCAATGAGAAAAGCCTTAGCTCCCTCAGCCTTTCTTCATAAGACATGCTCTCCAGTCCAGGCAGCATCCTGATAAATCTCCTCTTTACCCTCTCTAAAGTTTCCACATCCTTCCTGTAATGAAGGGACCAGAACTGAACACAATATTTCAAGTGGGGTCTTACTAGAGCTCTTATAGAGCTGCAGCATATCCTCACAGCTTTAAAACTTAATCCACAAACTAATGAAATCCAACACAATATATTCCTTCTTAACAAGCCTATCAGCTTGGGTGGCTACTTTGAGGGATCTAGGGACTTGGAACCCAAGATCCTTCTCTTCCTCCACACTGCCAAAGATCCTGCCTTTAACCCTGCATTCTGCATTCAAATTCAATCGTCAAAATGAATTACTTCACACTTTTCCAGATTGAACTCCATCTGCCACTTCTCAGCCCAGCTCTGCATCCTGTCATTGTCCCATTCCAAACTACAACATCCCTCCATACTATCAACCACGCCACCAACCTTCGTGTCATTAGGAAACTTAATAACCCACTCTCCACTCACACATCCAAGCCATTCATAAAATTACAAAGAGCAGAGGTCCTGTAACCTCTCCCTGCAGAAAACCACTGGTCACTGAACTCCAGAATGAATGCTTTGCATCTATCATCACCTTCTGTCTTCTGTGGGCAAGTAATCCTGTTTCCAGACAGACAGGTATCCCTGTATCCCATGCCTCCGTACTTTCTGAATGAGCCATAAAGATGTTTTGTCACATTCTCAAAAGATTCAATAAGACTTGTAAGGCATGACCTGCCCCTTACAAAACCATGCTGACTATCTCTAATCAAACTATGGTTTCCCAAGGAATAATAAATCCTGTCTCTCAGAGTCCTCTCCAATAATCTGCACACCACAGACATAAGACTGACACGTGTGCAATTCCCAGGATTATCCCTATTCCCTTTCCTGAACAAGGGAATAATATTTTCCTGCCTCCAATCATCTGGTCCAACTCCAGTGGACAGTGAGGGTGCAAAGGTCATCACCAGGTGCTCAGCAATCCATTCCCTCACTTCGGGTAGTAACTTTGGGCGTATCCAGTCTCATTCAGTGACATATCTATCCTTATCTTTTGCAAAATTCTCAGCACATCCTCCTTCTTAACATCCACCTGTTCACGTACATCAGCCTGTTTCACGCTGTCCTCTCAAATGACAAGAACCTTCTCAGCAGTGAATACTGAAACATAGTATTCATTAAGGACCTCCCTTAACTCCTGTGACTCCAGGCACAAATTCCTTCCACTTTCCCAAATTGGCCTTATCCTCACTCTGACCATCCTCTTGATCCTCGCATATGTGGAGAATGCCTCACGGTTTTCCTTAATCCTTCCCAACAAAGCTTTTTCATGCCCCCTTCTAGTCCATTCCTCGGTTCCTTCCTGGTACCTTCAGAGAATCCCTACAGTGTGTAAATGGGCCTTTTGACCCAAGAACTCCCTATCAACCCTCCAAACAATATCCAACCCAGCCCCATTCCCCCACCCTATTACTCTCCATTTGCCCTGACTAATGCGCCAAACCTACCCATCCCTGAACACTATGGGTAATTTAGCATGGCTGAGTCACCTAATCTGCACATCTTTGGACGGTGAGTGGGAACTGGAGCACCTGGAGGAAACCCACGGAGACATGGGGAGAATGTGTAAACTCCCCACTGACAGTCGCCTGAGGCTGTAATCGAAATGGAGTCCATGGTGCTATGATGCAGCAGTGCTAACCACTGAGATACCATGCCATCCAATGTAACTCTCTGGAGCCCTGTCTGATCCTTGCTTCCTCAACCTTATATAAGCTTCCTTCTTTCTCTTGACTAGATACTGAAGTCCATGTGGACAACGTTGACTGCTCTGCCTTCATCTCTCTTTGGCCACCTCCTCGAAGAGTCAATCCGGTTTGTGAAACACGGTTTTCCACTCACAAAGCCATGCTGACCATCTCGAATCAGCCCTTGTCTTTGGCAATATAAGGATCTCCTTTCTCTCAGAATCTCCTCCAACAACTTCCCCATCACTGGGCTCACGGGGCTGTAATTTCCTGGCTTTTCCCTGCAGCCCTTAAGCGATGGAACAGCATTAGCTGCCCTTCAGTCTTCCAACACACTGTATCTGTTGATAATATAAATATCTCTGTAAGGGACATCGCAATCTCTTCCCTAGCATCCCACAATATTCTAGAATCGATCTAATGAGCTTCTGAGGATTGATCTACCTTTATTTGAGTTAAGATTCCAGCACTTTCTTTTCTCTGTTGAGGATTCTTTCCAAGACATCACTATTCGTTTCCCCAAGTTTCTGAGCTTCCATGTCTTTCTCCACAGTAAGTACTGACAAGATTATTTTGTCTAATATCTCACCCATCTCCTCCGGTTCCACTCATAGGCGACCTTATTGATCTTTAAGGGACTCTATTCTCTACCAAGTTACTCTTTAGACCTTATTGAAACTTGCATACAGGCTTCTGATAATTCAAATACACCATATCCCCTATACCACTACACCCCTGCTACACACTTACAATTCTGCCATTTATATTATATTACACCAACAAATTAAGTCCAACAGGCTCAAAAACAACTTCTCTTTTATAAATGTGTTTCTAAGTTGCCAGTTATTGTTTATTGACATATCCTTTCTAACACATTCCAGCTTCCGACTTACTGTCGGGTTAACACTGTTTGGTTTCAGACTGACAGCAGAATGGATTGAGGGATTTCTTGTTTATCAATCTGAAAAAAGGTATCTTACAGGATCAGCAGGTAATAGAGAAGGCAAATCAAATGCTGGCATTTATTACAGAGGGAATGGAGTCTAAAAATAGGCAGGTCAAGCTAAAACTATTCAAGATACAAGTCAGACCACACCTCGAATATTATGAACAGTGTGAGTGCCCGAAGGAAAGATATTGTCGCATTGGAGGCAGGTCACAGAAGGGTCACTCGGCTGATCCTGGGAATGCAGGGATTTTCTAATGAGAAGAGGTGGAGTAGGTTGAGGTTGAACCCATTGAAGTTTAGATAATAAGAGAGAAATGGAATGAAACATGCAAGATTCTGAGGGGGTCTGATCGGGCAGATGCTGCGAAGTTAGAAAATAGAACAGTAGAGCACAGCAACAGCAACAGGCCCTTCGGCCCACCACGTCTGTTCTGTCCAAGATACTATTCTAACTCATACCATCTGCCTACACATGGGTCCATATCCCTCTATCCTCTACCTGTTCATGTTTCTGTCTAAATCCCACTTCAAAACTTTACTCACATTCCTGCTTCTACGACCTCCCTCAGTACCATCCACTCTGCGTAAAAGAAAACTTGCCTCATACATCTCATTTAAACTTTCTCTTTCTCACCTTAAACCTTTGTGCTCTTGTATTTGAAACTTACACATTAGAAAAGAGATTCTGACTATCCACATTATCTATCCCTGTCCTAACGTTATATTCCTGTATCTGGTTACCTGTCAGCCTTTTATACTCTCACAAAATAATCCAACTTTGTTTAATTTCCTCTTATACCTAACACACCCTTAAAAACTCTAACACAGCCAACGTGCTGATAAACCCCTTTTGTACCCTCTCCAAAGCCTCCCCATCCTCCCTATTGTGTGGAGATGAGAACTGCACACAGTACTCAAATGTGACCAAACAAACATTTTATAGAATCACAGCATCAGATGCAAACCACTAAACTCATTGTTGTGAGTGATGTAGGCCAGTGCTCCATTTGCTTTCCTTCCCAACTGAAACACTTCTATTGCTATTTACTGGGAGTTACTGACTTGCACCAAGATACTTCTGTATATCGATATCCCCCTAGTATGCTAACTTCTTCTTGAATTTGACATCATCTCACATTTGTCCAGATTAAACTCAATTTGCCATTTCTGTCTTTCTCTCCAAATGATCTGTTACCTCCTGCAGATTTTAATTAATCAAGGAAACAAGGGTCTTGTGGAAAAAGCAGGAAATAGAGTTGAACAGCCATGATCTGATTGAAGGACAGAGCATACTCAATGGGCCAAATGGCCTCATTCCCCTCCTTCATCTCATGGTCTGAGCACAAACTCAATATGTCCTGCATAATATTATGTGTCTCTGCTCACAAATTCCTTTAAAATGGGATTATTTGGTATTTATTAGTACACAGCATTTGATCTACAAACATGATATGATGTTATAGAAAACCATCTCACATACAATTCAGGATTATATCTGTTACAGCACAGATATTCATTGCTGTATCAGTCGGCATGGAGACCACTGTCACACACAGTTACTATACTGCTCTTGCTACAAGTACATTCAGTGTCCTGATTGTAACCATATTGACATTCCCATCACTGGTTGGTGCCTACAATAGAATTCCTGCTAACGGTTGCTGCTGCTTGCTTATTCTCAGCTCCACTTTTCATATTCAGATCTACATAACTGTCTCATTATTGCATTAACCTCATCCTTCCTTCACAACTTGTTGGCTTTTTTGCCTAGTCTGCCTATTGGGACTAGATTGGGTTTGGATATCTGCTCAGCATAAATGGGTTGGACCGAAGGGTCGGTTTCCATGCTGTACATCTCTCTGACTCTATCCCAACAACCCTTCAGTATTCACCTCCCAGTGATGGTTATTCTGTAGCTAAATCTCTAGAATGACAGTTCCATCATATCAGTTCACTGTCATTCCATCTTCCTTATGGCGAATGCAGGGAGTCATTCCTCAGTTGTGGGTGGTTGAACAGATGGGTAGAGGTTACAGAAATAGGGAGGCTTACAGGGACTCGAGGATGTTAGAGTTAAACAGAGTTACATCTGGTCAAGAATGTTCATGGGTCAAAGGGGTTTGGGGATTGGAG
Source organism: Hemiscyllium ocellatum (assembly GCF_020745735.1). Lineage (NCBI taxonomy): Eukaryota > Metazoa > Chordata > Chondrichthyes > Orectolobiformes > Hemiscylliidae > Hemiscyllium > Hemiscyllium ocellatum. Next base: position 10,954,148 of record NC_083429.1, read on the forward strand.
GAATTTACAGAGATAGAGGGAGCTGGATTAGATTCTGGAGATAGTGATAGGGATGGAGAAAGGAAGAGGTAGGCAGACGGAGAGGCACAGACAGGAGCTGTTTCATCTAGGAGAGTATTGTGTATACAAACAGAGATATGGAAGGTTATCGTGACTGAAAACGCTTACAGATATAAGAAGGCTTCTAGGCTCTGGAGGCTACATAGATCGGAAGGCAATGGAGAATGCCAGGTTACTGGGTTGGAGATAGTTGCACAAATGGGGAGGATTGCACAAACTGAAGGAGGTTCCTGTGGTCGCGAGGGGTATGGTGTCGGGAATGAGGGTGAAATTTAACAAGATAAAGATCAATGAATTGGAGAAGGATAAGGAGATTCACAGCTAAGGAAGGGTTGTAGGATCTGGAGAAGATTACATAGGTAGGGACCAATGGAGAAGTTAAAGACAAATACGGAGGGTGGTATTGGTGGGAGGAGCTTATAGGGATAGACAGGACTGTCGGGGTTTACAGCGACGAACGAATTTAGTATCTACTGGAGAAGTTTAGGAATTAGTGTGTTAGAGAACCTGACAGAGACAAAGACAGAGGTGTGGTGTGGATTAGAGGGGATTCCAAACAGAGGAAGGATTATCAGGACTGGAGGACATTACAGAGATCACGAATACAGCATGGGCCAGAATTGATGCCTGCGATCCCGTGTGCTGTCGCATTGAGGATCGGTACAGCAGAGGTGAAAACACGACCCTCACAAAGATGATGGGAGTGAAGCCTTGTGCTGTTTTCTCCTGGATTCCCATTTTCCCCACAGCAAGTCTCGAGGTGCTCGACACCTTCCCAATGCTCCTTCCCCACTTCGAACGGTCTTGGACCAGGATTTAACAGATTTGATGAAGAGATGAGAAAAAACCTATCAATTCTGAAGAAGCCAACGTTTAGAAATGTGGACACATTTGTTAAAGAGATCGCTGGGGAGTCTCCGAGCAGGAGGAGTGCAGTAGGAAGAGGAAACATTGTCAATGTTTAATCAGAGTATTGGAACAGGGAGAATTGAAGGTGCTGGAGGTGTTGAGTGTGTTACAGAAGGGGAAAAGACCCAAACAATGTTACAAAGCCAGTACAAATTGCTGCAGCTAGAGCTGTTTGCAGAAGTAGAGATATATTTGCATTCATTCATGGCCTGAGGCTGTCACAATTTGGACCAACATACATTGCCCTACTGCTAATTGCCTAGAGACAGCTCAGAGTCAGCCATATTGCTGTGGGACTGGAGCCACATGTGTGCTAGACCAGGTAAGAATGCCAGATATCCCTCCCTAAAGGACATACGTGAACAAGTTGATTTTTTCCAGATCATCAACAATGCTTCTATGGCTGCCTCACTAATTTCCTGTCCAGATACACTGTGGCATCCCAACTCCTACTCTCAATGCTCTGCCCAATGAAGGGTAACCATCAGAAATGCCTACTTCACCAGCCTGTCTACCCATGACGCTACTTTCAAAAAACTGTGTACCTGCATCCCTGGGTCACTGATTGACAACACGACCCAGGGCCCGAACATTTACTGTACAAGTCCAGGCTGGTCTGTTTTACCACAATACAACATCTTGCATTTCTCCACCTGTTATTCCTAACTTCACTGGCCCAGTAGTATTGTTGGTCACATTGCACTCTTGGATAACCCTCTTCACTGTCCACTTTATCACCAATTTCAGTTTCACTCACAAACTTGCTCACCATGACTCCTGTATTATCATCCAAATTGTTTTATATAAATGATGCACAACAGTGACCCAGCACCGAACCCCATGGCACACCATTGGTCACCGGCCTGCAGTTTGAGCAGCAACTCTCTGTGAACATGCTCTGTCTCCTACAGTCAATCCTGTTTTGTATCCAGTTGGTGAGCACTTCCTGGTTATGTGCGATCTAAACTTACTAACCAGTCTACTAACTAGAAGGTGGGACCTCTATAAAAAGGATGGTCTACACTTGAACCTGAGGGGCACCAGTATCCTTGGGGGGAGGTTTGCTAGTGCTCTTTGGGAGGGTTTAAACTAACTCCGCGGGGGCATGGGAACCAGGACTGTAGCTTTAGGGTACAGGACCTTGAGTGTAGGGAGGTTAGGAATAATGCAGCGATCTCTAAGGAGGGTGCCTGTAACCAGAAAGGTGGATTGAAGTGTGTATACTTCAATGCCAGAAGTATAAGGAATAAGGTAGGTGAACTTGCAGCGTGGGTTGGTACCTGGGACTTCGATGTTGTGGCCATTACAGAGACGTGGGTAGAACAGGGACAAGAATGGCTGTTGCACGTTCCAGGGTTCAAATGTTTTAGTAGGATCAGACATGGGGGTAAAAAAGGGGGAGGTGTGGCATTACTTGTCAAAGACAGTATCACAGCAGTGGAATGGACGATGGAAGAGGACTTGCCATCTGAGGTAGTTTGGGCTGAGGTTAGGAATAGGAAAGGTGAGGTCACCCTGTTAGGTGTTTTCTACAGGCCTCCTAATAGTCCTAGAGAAGTAGAGGATAATATTGCGAGGATGATTCAGGAAAAGAGTGAAGGTAGCAGGGTGGTTGTTATGGGGGACTTTAACTTCCCAGATATTGACTGGGAGAGCTATAGCTCGAGTTCATTAGATGGGTCGGTGTTTGTCCAATGTGTGCAGGAGGGTTTCCTGACACAATATGTCGACAGGCCAACAAGAGGGGAGGCTATATTGGATTTGGTTCTAGGTAATGAACCAGGCCAGGTGTTAGACTTGGAGGTAGGTGAGCACTTCGGGGACAGTGACCACAACTCGGTGACTTTTACTTTAGTGATGGAGAGGGATAATCGTGTGCCGCAGGGCAAGAGCTATAGCTGGGGGCAGGGAAATTATGATGCAGTGAGGCATGACTTAGGATGTGTGGATTGGAAAAACAGGCTTCAAGGGAAGAACACTAATGAGATGTGGGGAGTGTTCAAGGAGCAGCTACTGCGTGTCCTCGATAGGTATGTACCAGTCAGGCATGGTGTAAAGGGCCTTGTGAGGCAGCCGTGGTTTAGTAAGGAATTGGAGTCCCTTGTGAAAGGGAAGAAGGCGGCATATGTAAAGATGAGGCGTGAAGGTTCAGTAGGGGCGATTGAGTGTTATAAGGTAGCCAGGAAGGAGCTAAAGAGGGAGCTAAGAGAAGCGAGAAGGGGACATGAAAAGTCTTTAGCTGGTAGGATTAGGGAAAACCCAAAGGCTTTCTATAGATATGTCAAGAATAAAAGGATGACTAGGGTAGGTATCGGTCCAGTCAAGGATAGTAGTGGGAAGTTGTGTGTGGAGGCGGAGGAGATTGGAGAGACATTAAATCAGTACTTTTCCTCAGTATTCACTCAGGAACAGGACACTGTTGCTGATGTGAATATGGAATCACAAATAATTAGAATGGATGCCCTGGAAATATGCAGGGAAGAGGTTTTGGGAATATTGGAAAGGATGAATATAGATAAGTCTCCTGGGCCTGATGGCATTTACCCCAGGATCCTATGGGAAGCTAGGGAGGAGATAGCAGAGCCATTGGCCTGGATTTTTATGTCGTCGTTGTCAACAGGAATAGTACCAGAGGACTGGAGGATAGCGAATGTGGTCCCATTGTTCAAGAAAGGGAGTAGGGATAGCCCTAGCAACTATAGGCCAGTGAGTCTGACTTCAGTGGTGGGCAAAGTCTTAGAGAGAATGGTAAGGGATAAGATTTATGAACATCTGGGTAGGAATAACGTGATCAGGGATAGCCAGCATGGTTTTGTGAAGGGCAGGTCGTGCCTCACAAACCTTATTGAGTTCTTTGAGAAGGTGACCAAGGAAGTGGATGAGGGTAAAGCAGTAGATGTTGTGTATATGGATTTTAGTAAGGCGTTCGATAAGGTTCCCCATGGTAGGCTAATGCTAAAACTTCGGAGGTATGGCATTGAGGATACATTAGAGGTTTGGATTAGGAATTGGCTGGCTGGAAGGAGACAGAGGGTAGTAGTTGATGGATTATGTTCATCTTGGAGCGCAGTTACTAGCGGTGTACCACAAGGATCTGTTTTGGGACCATTGCTTTTTGTTATCTTTATAAATGATCTAGAGGAAGGACTTGAAAGCTGGGTAAGCAAGTTTGCGGATGACACAAAGGTCGGTGGAGTTGTGGATAGTGAGGAAGGAGGTGGTAGGTTACAGCGGGATATAGATAAGTTGCAGAGCTGGGCGGAAATGTGGCAAATGGAATTCAATGTAGCTAAGTGCGAAGTCGTTCACTTTGGTAGGAATAACAAGATGATGGATTACTGGGCTAATGGTAGGCTACTTGGTAGTGTGGATGAGCAGAGGGATCTTGGTGTCCATGTACACAGATCTCTGAAAGTTGCCACCCAGGTAAATAGTGCTGTGAGGAAGGCATATGGTGTACTGGGCTTTATTGGCAGAGGAATTGAGTTCCGGAGTCCTGAGGTCATGTTGCAGTTGTATAAGACTCTGGTGCGGCCTCATCTGGAGTATTGTGTGCAGTTTTGGTCGCCATACTATAGGAAGGATGTGGAAGCTTTAGAACGAGTGCAGAGGAGGTTTACCAGGATGTTGCCTGGAATGGTAGGAAAATCTTATGAGGAAAGGCTGAGGCACTTGAGGCTGTTCTCATTGGAGAAGAGAAGGTTTAGGGGAGATCTGATAGAAGTGTATAAGATGATTAGGGGTTTAGATAGGGTAGATACTAAGAACCTTTTACCGCTAATGGAGTCAGGTGTTACTAGGGGACATAGCTTTAAATTAAGGGGTGGTAGGTATAGGACACAGGTTAGGGGTAGATTCTTCACACAGCGGGTTGTGAGTTCATGGAATGCCCTGCCCGTATCAGTGGTGAACTCTCCTTCTTTATGGTCATTTAAGCGGGCATTGGATAGGCATTTGGAAGTTATTGGGCTAGTATAGGTTAGGTAGGATTCGGTCGGCGCAACATCGAGGGCCGAAGGGCCTGTACTGCGCTGTATCCTTCTATGTTCTATGTTCTATGTCTGTCATGCAGAACCTTGTCAATGGCCTTGCGAAAGATCATGTGGGCATTGTGTACTGCTCTCCTTTGATCTGTCACTTGTCTACCTCCACACTCAGATTTGAGGCATTATTTCCAAGCACAAAACCATGCTGACGATCATTAATCTGTCCTTACCTTTCCAAGAGCATGATGATTGTTTCTTTCAGAATCTCATCTAACAACTTACCACCCCTGTCATCAGTCTCATTGGTCTGTAGTGGCTGTTGATGATACAAATATCTCTGGAAAGGGCCCTGTAATTTCCTCCCTCGCTTCTCACAAGGCGCTGGAACACATCTGATCATGTCCCAAGGTTTTATTTAACCTTTATTATTTTAAGACATCCAGCACCTCCTGTTCTCCAATTTGCACTCTTTTCAAGACATCACTACGAATTTTCCCAAGTTCCTGAGCTTCCATGTCTTTCTCCACAGTAAAACCTAATGCAAAATATTTGTTTTGTATCTCACCCATCAACGGTGATTCCTCATTGACAGCCTATTGGCCTTTCAAAGGCCCTATTCTCTCCCTCGTCATACTTTAGCCCTGGTTGAAACTTGTCAAAATGCTTCTGAAATTTCAAATGTCCCTCTACCGCAACTAGCCTTCCCCACCCTTATCCATTCTGCCATTTATGGTCACACCAAAATATAGAATCCAACAGATTTAAAAATACTTTCCTTTTATAAAATCATGCGTCTCTCATTGTTTCTAAGCATCCAATTATCATTTATTGTCATATCCTTTATAACACTTTCCAGCACGTTCCCTACTTACTGTCAGGCTAACACCATTTGGTTTCAGACTGACTACACAAAAGATTTTGGAAATCCTTGTGTATCAATCTGAAAAAGGGAGGTTACAGGGTCAGCAGGTAATTGAGACGGTAAATCAAATACTGCCATTTATTACAAAGGGAATGGAGTCTAAAGTTAGAGAGGGCTAGCTAAAACGATGCAAGGAAAATGTCAGACTAAACCTAGATTATAATAAACAGTATGCGTACCTGAAGGAAAGATATTCTTGTATTGCAGGCAGGCCAAGGAAGGTTCACTCGGCTGACCCTGGAGTAGGCGGGATTTTCCAATGAGAAGAGGTGGAGTAGATTGACCTTGAACCCATTGGGGTTTTGGAGAATGGGAGAGAAATCGAAAGAAACATCCAGGATTCTGATTGGCTTAGACAGGGTAGATGCCATGAAGTTAGAAACTAGAATACTACAGCAGAGTAATAGGCCCTTCGGCCCACCATGGCTGTGCTGACCATGATGCTATTCTAAACTAATCCCATCTGCCTGCACATGAGCGATTCTCTGCCTGTTCATGTTTCTGTCTAAATGCCACTTCAAAAATTTGCTCTCATTGCCACCTCTCCCACCTCCTGACCAGCTTCCAACCTCTCAGTAAAGAAAAGTGGCCTCATTCATCTCACTTAAAACTTCTCACTCTCACCTTAAACTGAGGCGCCCTAGTATTTGATATTTCTACATTAGAAGAAGGATTCCAACTATTCACGCCTCTCCTAATGCTATATTTCTGTACCCAGTCACCCCTCAGTCTCCGATACTCTCGCAAAACAATCCGAGTGCGTCCAACCTCCTTCCAGTAAACACAATCTCATTCAGGCATCATCCTGCCAACCCTCTGTTGTAACCTCCCCAGAGCCTCCACATCCTTCCGGTAGCGTGGCGATGAGAATGACACACAACATTCCAAACATGGCCGAATGAAGTTTCATTCAGTCACAACATGACATGCAAACGTCTGTACTCAATACTGTGACCAATGAAGGTAATCATACCATACTCCTCCTTTACCACCACATCCTCCTGTGTTGTTATTTTCAGGGAGCTACAGATTTGCATCCAAGGTCATCTGTTTATCAATGTTTCCAATGAGTCAATTAGTACACTTCTCTTCCATTTGACTTCATAAATGCATCACTTCACACTTGTCCCGATGAAATTCGATTTGCGATTTCTCTGCAAAGCGTTCCAGCTGATCTACATAGTGCTGCAACCTATAACACTCTTCCTCACTATCCACAATTCCCCAAACTATCCCTGATCATTACATGCCTTTCCAAATGTCGTCTGCAACATACTATTCAAACTGCTGACCTTTTCATCTGAATCACAGATATAAATTACACACAGACATCGCAGCACTGATCCTTGTGAAACAGCATTGGCCACAGACGTCCAATCAGAAATTGACCACACCACAATCCTCTGTCTACTATCACCAAGAAAATATTGTATCCAACTTAACAATGAGCATGGATTGTGATTTGATCTTCCAGATCCCCCTTGCTATTTGACTGCAAAATGACGATATTTTGATTCCCAGATTAAATTGGTTGTCTCACTAAAACACTGACTGCATCCTTGCTTCACAACAAAGCAGAACATTGTTTGGTTTTTTTGCTGATCCTGCCTACATCCCTACAACCCCTCAATAATCTCATTGCTGTCATGGTCATTGTGCAGCCACCCCTCCACAATAACAGTTCGATCATATCTGTTCTCTTCAGTTAATGCTGTCATTTCATCTGCCTTGTTGCAAATGCATGGCGCGTGTCACCGAGAGAGGGCCTTTGAGGGATGGATAGAGGTCACAGAGTGGGAGAGATGTTTGGGGGAGCGACAATGTTGCAGGGTTAAACATAGCTACGGTTGCTACATAATGTTCACAGGAGAAAACATTTTATTGTTTGGAGGAAGTTAGAGAGATAAAGCGTCTTTGATCAGACTCCAGAGAAAGGTATGTGTGTCGGGTTGTGGATCGTGACATGGACTATGTTGATCAGGGTGTAGAAACATTTGCATGATTCCAGGATGTCATACATGCAACAACAGTTGTGGGATCTGGAGAATATCGCAGTGATAGGGAGGATGGTATGGACTGGAGACTATTACAGGGAAAGGGAGGGTGGTATGGACTGGAGAATGTTGCAAGCACATGGAAGATGATATAGACTGGAGAATGTTGTAGGGATAGGGAGGAAGTTGTGGACTGAATAAACTTGAAAGGAGAGATGATTTTATGCACTGGAAGGCATGTCAGTGTGTGAGTGGTGTGCATGCTGCAAGATACGACAGGGGTAGGGAAGCTTGTCGAGACTAGAGGAGAGAGTCAGAGAGGCTTGTGAGAGAACAGATTCACTTATGAGCATTTTATGTGCTACAGTGAGCAGAGCCTTTTGCAGATATAAATGAGGATACAATGGCCACAAAGCAATCACACCAACACGTAGGTATATAGGAACTGAAGGAATTTAAGAGATTACACAGACTGGGAGTGTTATATGCAGTGGAGTAGATTAAACTGATAGGAACAGTTTTAGAGACTCAACGACGTTAGGAAATAATGGGGGTTGCAATGCTGAGAGCAGATTTCAGCAAGGGGAGGATAAACCTGAAGGAGCTTTCACAGATAGCGATGGCTTTCGGGTCTGGTGGGGACTGCACAGTACAGGGAATTTAGTGGCTGGAGGCATTTACACAGATAGGGAGAGTATTAGAGGTCAGTGGAATTCACAAAAATGGGTCTGCAAGACACGACAGAAATCAGAAAGGTTGTATCAACTTCATGGTGTACACAGGCAGGAAAGGTTATGGGATTGGAGCAGCTCACTATGACACAGAGACGCATGAAGACTGGAGATGTTGCAGAAAGATTACTGTGTTTAATTGTATAGAACTCCACATAAGTCTGTCCTGGTTCTTTCTTTATGTTTCTGAACTGCTGTTGATAAACTTCTGGTACTAATCCAGAAGCACTTAAATTAACCTGTTTGACATGTGCATAATCTCTTGACCACTCATGAGCCAACATTTCTCCCCTCCCTCCTCTCCCTCTCCCCACCTCCTCTCCCTCTCTCCCTCTCCCCCTACTCCTCTCCCCCTCTCCCCCCCCCTCCTCTCCCCCCTCCCCCCACCTTTCCCTCTCCCCCTCCTCTCTCTCCCTCTCCCTCCCCTCCTCTCCCTCTCTCCCTCTTGCCCCCTCCTCTCCCTCTCTC